>NC_135503.1:166622974-166847974 GCF_052857255.1 Amblyomma americanum
CCGTGTCAGCGAGCACTTTGGTGAGGTTGCGCAGTGCATCCTCTTGCTCGTGACCCCAACTCCAGCGCTCGCCTTTCTTCAAAAGCTTTGTCAAAGGCGCCTGCAGCGCTGCGCACTCTGGGATGAACTGGCGATAAAAGTTCGCCATTCCCAGGAAGCGCCTGAGTCCGGCTATATCTGTGGGCGACGGAAACTTAAGCAAAGCCTCAAGCTTATCGCCGCACGGCAGAATGCGGCCTCTGTCGATCGTGAACCCCAACAGTGTTATTCGGGTCGCGGCGATCTGTGCCTTCTTCGGGTTCAAAGTGATTCCCGCGGACCTCAGCCTCTCTAGGACGTCCCTCAAGTGGCGCAGGTGTTCCTCGAAAGTTTTCGAGTACACCACGATGTCGTCTAGGTACGCGAGCGCATGTTGCCACTTCGCATCTCCCAGAACACTGTCCATTAGGTGCTGATAAGTAGCGGGTGCTCCTACCAAACCAAAAGACATTCTCTTGAACTGGAAAAGGCCTCTGTGACAAGTGAAAGCAGTTTTCTCCTTGTCCTGCTCATTCATTTCAACCTGAAAGTATCCGCGGCTAGCATCGAGCGTTGTGAAGTACTTCGCCCCACCTAGGTTGGACACTAGGGAAGAAATGGTGGGTAGAGGGTAGGCGTCTTTCCTCGTAACCTCATTCAGCTTGCGGTAGTCCACGCAAAGTCGATATGTATCGTCTTTCTTTGGAACCAAGACTACCGGGAAGCCCCAAGGGCTGTTAGACCTCTCAACAACGCCAGTGTCGATAAGTTCGTCTAAGGCGCTGTCCAGTGCTTTTCTCTTGGCCAAGCTAATTGGTCTAGGATTGCACTTCCAAGGCAGTGCGTCACCCGTGTCTATTCGGCGCCTGACTAGGGTAGTGAGGCCCGGGCGGTCAGTGAATGTCGCGTTGTACTTGTAGAGGAGCGATGACAAACGTGCCTTCTCCCTCTCCGTCACGCTGTTCACTTCCGACAACAAGGGGTGCGCTGACCTTCCCTGCGCGGCAGAGCAGCTTTCTACCGCTGCAACCTTCTCTCTGCCCTCTCTCACCTCACAGCTCGCCTCCTGGATCTCGGGCTGGCGGGGTGGATTTGTCACGGTCTCCTCCCCCCGCTCGCGCCGCGTTCGGAGTCTGAATGGTCTGCGACGCCGCGGGCGCTTTCGCGAAAGGCTTCAAGGCGCCTGACGTGCGCTCCCTGTAGCCTCCGCTGCTGATGTCTATCACAATACCTGTCTTGGCTAGGAAGTCTCGTCCAAGAATTACAGGAACGGATAAACAGGGAAGATGAACGAGGCGTTGTCGCCGCACGAGTCTTTCCCAGCGAACCACTATCCTAGCTGCACCGCTTGATTGCGCTGTGCCGCTCGCGAGGCGAAAAGAGGTATCGCACTCTCTCAGCCGGATTTTGTTCTCGCGGAGATGGTTTAACACCTCGTCACCGAACAAAGAAGCGCTTGCTCCTGTATCTAGTAACGTGGTGAATTTCTTTCGAGCTATTGTTAGCTCAATGAACGGCGCTGACAGGTCAACAGAATTTCCTACGCGACATGCCAGAGGCGCTAGCAAACCGGGGTTTTCTGTGTACGCCGCGCGGAATCGAAGGTCGATCACCGGCGGCTTTGGCCGTTTCCCGACCGTGTTTGGTCACGGGCGGGAGGGCGGCCACACTCGCGGGCTGGTCGCACCGGTAGCAACGGTTGCCCGGGCCCCGACGGGCTAGGCGCTGGTCGCCCCGTTCCGGTCGGTCATCTCGAACTCGCGGCGCGGATGGTGGGGGCCGCGTGTCGGCCTCGCGATCTCGCCTCGGTTCGTTCCGCTCTGCGGCAGCGTGTGCTGTTCGCAACGCGTAGCTGAATGGGTCCAAAGCGCGGTCGGACAACTCCCAACCCCTTGGGACACGCTCGTCAGCAAACTGTGCTGACGCTTCAGTTCTAGATGGACTGCGCGCTGAGCTGCCATTCCACGCGCAGCGCGGCTCAAGTGACAGCGATGCGGGTGGGGGCGGCCGATACGCTCGCGCAGAGAGGATGTCTCCCTGAATGCGCTTCGCCTCAGCTGCCAGCTCATCCAAATCTCTGAACCTGACTCCTCTCAGGTAAGCCGTGAAAGTCGGGTGCGCTTGTCTCGTGACCCGCTCAACTTTCTCCGTGTTCGTGGCGCGAGGGTCAGCGAGGCGATAAAGTTCGTCCATCGCTCGGACGTACTCTAACAGAGACTCGTCGGGGTGCTGGGTTCGGAGCTCCAGCTCTCTCCTCAAACGCCACTCATAGTTTGCGGGAAGGAGTTCGTCGCGGAAGCTTGCGCAAAACTCCTCCATTGTCCTCGCTCGGTTGCCGGCTAGTCGGTACCAGCGGGCCGCTTGCTCCGTCAAAGAAACAGGCACAACACGCGCGAGCATTTCGGCGTCTGCGATTCCTGTCACTTGCTGATAATGCAGCAGACGGTCGAGGTACTCATTTGCTCCCGTAATGTCGTGGTACCCCGTGTAGGTAGGCAAGTCTATCCTAACACGTGGTGACTGGGCCGGGGCTTGCAAATTGTTTTGCCAAATACCCACTAGACTCTGCATAACCTGCATTGCGTTCTGCAAGAGCACCTCGGATGATTGCGGACTAACGCCCCCGGAGTTGGGCGCAGCCGCTGATGGCGTCGAATGATGAGGCCTAGGTGCCTCATTGTTCGCGCCGCGGAGCGGCGAGGCGCCCGATGTGGAGCCCCCCATGCCAGGCCTACGTCCTACCAACGCGTCAGGGGATGTTACTCGGCTATTCCGCGTGGAACGCCCAAGATTCACAAATTCAAACCCTTCCAACGGCGTGTCAAGTAGGGAGCCCTGGTTATGTGCCGCTGGCTCTGACAGCATAAACAAAGACTGCAAGTCACTCCTGTCGGCTGCCATCCTTTGTTAGGGCGACGGTAGTCGTTCGCTCCAACAAAGGTCACTGCTCGATTGCCTAGTTCGCCCCACGTTCGGGCGACAAGATATGGGTTCACTCTGCGTCCAGCCGGCCGGGAAGGCGAGCTTCCGTGCAAGCTACACGCAGGCGTTATTCAAGTACGCAACACGTTTCCCCAACCCGTGGCGCAGAGTCGCAGCCACGGCAGGTCCGGACGAAATAGGCTACGGCAGGGCACGCTAGGAAATAGTTTATTATCCTAACGCGAGGTAAAGCACACTGTGGAAGAATGTTCTATCCGTAAAATAGATGTTCAGTAGCTCACCAAGTCGTTGACGTCGACCGGCGTTGGTGTTCGGGGGCCGGCGGGCAGCGAAAGGGGTCCGTGGGGCACTTAGGTAAGGTCCGGCGGCGAGAGTCCCTTCCCGCCGCGCGATCACCCCTTTTATCCCCTCGGTCATTGCCTCCCTGGCAGCAAATCGTTACCGTCAAGCTTAGGCGTGCTACCCTCTCCGCAGAAGGCAGCGCGCTGCTGTGACGTCACGTCAGTGCTGGGGCGGAAATGAGCAGAGTCGCGGGGGTGCCTTCTCTCCACATTCCTGGCGGCCAGCGCGCCCGTGTAAGTCACGGTCGCCGCTGGCGCGGGGTACGAGGAGGGGATACCAGTGTATCCCACAGCTGGCTCAAGCTAAAATATGTGCACATGTTAAAATCAACATCGAGTGTATAGGGCCTAGGAGTAATGGGTATGTGCATGATTATAGTGTGTCAGAAAAGTGTGGTGGGAGGGCCTAAAGTGATGTATAGTGCCTAAAAAGTGTGGTAAGAGTCATTACATATAAAAGATGAAGCCAGGCAGCCCTTGTGAGCAAGAAGGGCAAGGCGAGGCATCTGGCAGCTACGGCTAAGCTCAGCATTCTCCTCAGCGATGAGGAGGGGCAGAGGTTAGTTGGAATAAGCGATCTCTTGTAAGAAACCTGCATGACTTAAATATTTAAAAACCCCATCCAATGAAAACATGCGGTCGCCACCTAAAAATAAAGAAGGGTGCATTGGAATTTTAAATGTGTAAAGTTCAGGGAAGTGCTGTCGTCTTTCTGTATCCAATCAGAGGCACATGATTATTTTGTAGATAACTGAAATGTGGGCTCCACGCATTGTAGTGTTGGAGTATCTTTTAAAAGGTGTGAGTGTGTGATGTCTGTATGTCCTTTCCTCAGTCTACAGAGAACAACATGTTCGAATCTATTTTGTTTTTCTGTGGCACACCTCCCAATCCGTGGTTTTACTGTGTGCAGCTTGCTCTCTGTTTGTTCATCCCCATCCTGCTGCCACTCTTTGTGAACTGCAGTCCTAATATGTGGCCTCAGGTGCTGGTATGGAAGTTGTTTTATATCCATCCAACTCAGTTCGGCAGCTGATGCAGCAAGCCTCTTGATTTTTATCTATTACACAGTGACCTGGTACCCAGCATACTGCAATCTTAAGGTTCAATGTGCGCGCTGACATAAGGCATTTCAAGAGGGAATTCACTACAGGGTTTTTACAAGGTTTCCCAGAAGACAGGGCCATAACCACACTTAAGGAGTCTGAGTATATAACAGAGCTTGGGGTTTCCTTACGCAGAATGGACCTAACAGCCAACAGGATACCACGACATTCTGCAGTAAATATGCTTGTGTGTCTATTCATTGTCATTTTTTCGAAAAATTGACGGCTGTGAACTGCACATGAAACTGAGGATGTCTGAGTTATCAGTGTAAAACTCTGTGCACTGATACTTTGCTTGTAGGGACTGGAAATGCTGTTTTATGCCAATTGGTGACCCATTCTTACCAACCTCACGAAAAGATGTGTCGCAGTCACTGGATACATTTCCCAGGGAGCAATTATATATTAAGAAGTCACCAGAATATTGAAGGCCGGTATGTTCATGTCCTTGACAAGTGTGGCGACTGTAATGGATAAAGGTGGGGTTTTCAGACGGTTGGTTTGAAAAGAGCAGAGTACTGGTTGGGTTTCACAATAGCGCATTGCATGAATGGTCAGCATGAGATAATACCTTCGTAGCTTATGTTATACTTGTGTACTTCCGTCGTCGTTAAAGTGACCATCAGTGCACCTCAACATACAAAGTGGGAATTGGTCTTGTGCGGAAAGCACCAGTAGCCAACTGCAGCCACAGGTGGTACATTGCGTCCAGCATTTTTAAGGTGCTTTTTTGTGCTGACTCGTACACTACTGAGCCGTAGTCTATACGTGATAGAACTACACTATTTAGAAGACTCAGCAGGCAGTCTCAATCTGTACCCCAAGACTGGTGTGACAGGATTTTTAGAAGGTTCATTGCCTCCATGCATTTAAGTCTTAAGTGCTTAATGTGTGTGATGAATGTAAGCTTTTCATCGAACATGATGCCAAGAAATTTGTGATCTTTTCGGACAGGAATACTCTGCCCGTTAAGTGTGATGTCGGGTTTGGGTTTAATACCATTTGTTTTTTGATTTTCCTTGTGTTCTCTTCGTCGCGCCGCAGTTTTTTTCAGTCATACACCAAGTCACCCCACACGCCATCATTCTAAAGTGACAGCGTATGTCTGCGTGACGCACTCTGTGCAGCTGGCAGATGTCAAGCTGAACGAAACAATTCCTAGTACTAGTACTTTGTAGTGTGTGTTTGTCTTGCTGATCTGCTACAGCACAGATCGGAGCTTGGAGAGTATCGTCGGGTGTGCTCTAAATTCGCATTCAAAACTAGCACTGCATGGCACGGAGATTTTGGACGTTATGTTCGGAGCGTGAAGTCCACGGCAGCAGCAAAACGGTGCTGCACAAATTTCGGTTTTGGTTGGTTCTCTTTAGTTAGCATGGCTTGTTTGCAATAAAATAGAATGTGATTTAGGGTAAAATATAATAAATAGAAACCAACTACCATGCGGTTGCTGGTCAGAACTCCTTTCTGCTTTCTTGTGCAGGGTAGTCAGTCTGAATCGCTATTTTGGAAACGTACAAACAATGTTTGTATGCTGCTCTTCCCTTCCCCACAAGTGCTGGTTGCCACTCTGAACGAATGTGTATCTGTTGCTATAGCTTTCCGGGGACGTGGAGTGAAACCCAGGTCCCGGAGACGCTGATCATCAGCACAGTGATGTTATGGCCACCATAGCTGCTTTGTCGTCCAAATTTGACGCGCATCATACTGAAATGATGAATGCCATAGCAGAACTTAAGGTCAACCATGAAGCCCTTACTGAGACTGTTTCCGACCTATCCAATAGAGTGGCTGCCGTGGAAGCCGCGGTTGAGTCTCTTGAAAATACGCCTTCAGGAAGAGATATTACTAGCGCAGTCCAAGAGGCAAATTTCAAATGAAAACTCTGTGCTCGCGTCAAGACTAGACGTCCTGGAGGACTAATCAAGACGCGAAAACTTGATTTTCTATGGAATCTCAGACAACTTATCAGAGATGTGGGTACAACCGGAAGGCCAGATACATCATTTTCTTTCCAATCAGTATGAGGCCAGCACGATGGAGGAAATGATCGATTTACTGGCTGAAGTGCTAGAACATTTGAAGGCGTGGAGCCGAATGGCGCGTGACGCCGGCACGAGGAGCGAGCTCAATTCCACCGCACTTCGGCGTCATCTTCAATGGCTGGTGCTGCTCCTGTGGCGTAAGGGCACTGCTGCTGCTACAGCAGGCCCCCCCGCTAATGAAGGAGTCCGGTGAAGCTGGGAGCTGGAACGATACTTTCCGCTTCTGAGGAGTGGCAGGGAAACATGGCGGAGGGCAGCCAGCCAGTTGGGGCAGAGATAGCACACAAGAAGGTCCAGTGGGCGGGGCATGCTCTATGAAGGCTGGCTTCAATCGGAGGCAGTCCAGTGGGTGGTGTCGAGTTGAGCTTTGAGGGATGTCTTTAGCGAACGATGGAAGCACTCGATCATACCGTTGGCAATGAGATGGTAAGCAGTTCTAATTTGGGAAGTTCCAAGTAAAGTCATAAGGTTATTAAAAAGGAAAGATTCAAACTGGGCGCCGCGGTCAGTGGTGATGGTCGAGGGAACCCCGTACCGGGAGACCCAGCAGGTGACGAAGGTTCTGGCGATGGTGTCACTGGTGGCATCAGGCAGAGGGAACGCTTCGGGCCAGCGAGTGAACCGATCGATGCAAGTAAGAAGATATGACTGTCCAGCAGAAGGGGGCCAGGGACCCAAGATAGCGATGTGGACGTTGTGGAAATGGGCTGACGGCGGAGGGAACGAGCCGAAGGGAGAGGTCGTGTGTCGCTGAGTTTTAGACTGCCGGCAGGCCAGGCAGGCACGGGCCCAGGCACGGACATCCTTGTTGATGCCAGACGTAACGTTTTGTGAGAAGATGCTGCTTAAAGCGAATTCCGGGATGGGATAGGCCGTGGAGGGCGTCGAAGACACGCCGACGAAAGGCAGAGGGCACCAAAAGGCGCGGAGTGCTGGCCGAAGTGTCTCAGATGAGGGGGATGGGGCACGAAGGGAGGAGAATTTCGTGAAGAACCAGCGAACAAGGGTTTCGGCAAAGGCCCATAACTTCAGAGTCATGTTGCTGCGCTTTTGCGAGGGCGGCAAAGTCGAGGTTCAGTGGTGGAGCAGCCGAGGTGACAGAAGCAGTAACACGTGACAGAGCATCCGCCAGGGTATTGTCAAGACCTTGCACATGTCTGATGTCAGTTGTGAATTCTGCCACATACGAAAGGTGACGAATTTCATGGGGCAAGAATTTACCGCTCCCCGATTTGATGGCAAAAATAAGTGGTTTGTGGTCGGTGACGATGTGGAATTGCCGACCTTCCAGGAGGTGCTTGAAATGCCGCACGGACATGTACATAGGAAGAAGTTCACGGCCGAAAGTACTGTAGCGGCTTTTGGCAGCGGAAAACTTGCAGAAGAAAGAAGAGGGCTCCAAGAACCATCCACGAGCTGGTGTACCACGGCTTCAACGCCGGAGTCGGAGGCGTCGGTCATGAGGCGTAGGGGTGCATCAGGGCGCGGATGGGCACGGAGAGCGAGGTCGGATAGTTTCACTTTGGCGGAGTGGAAAGAATCCAGAGCAGCTGATGACCATGTCAGTTGTGCGGAGTTTGTTTTCTTGCCTTGAAGCATGTCCATCAGTGGTTTGAGGAATGCAACATAGTGAGGGATGAAACGGCGATAAAAATTGATAAGGCTGAGAAATTCACGGAGCTTGCGGATTGAGGCAGGCTGAGGAAAGCCTTGAATGGCCTGGACTTTTGATGGGAGAGGCCATATGCCAGAGTTGTTGACATGGTGGCCAAGGAAGTCGAGCTCCGACTTGCCGAATTCACTCTTTGCTCTGTTGATGATCAGGCCATAATCAGAGAGACGTTGAAAAAGCTGCCGGAGGTGTTGCAAGTGCTGCTCCGCATCACGGCTGATTACGAGGAGGTCATCGATGTAGGCCATGCAGATTAGTAGACCCCTTGTAACTGCGTCCACGAAGCGTTGAAATGTCTGGCCAGAGTTACGGAGGCCAAATGTTGTGTTCTGTTGGGTTTTATGGCACATAGGCCATCATGCACCAAGCTCAAGGTATAGAAATGGTTTTCTGCAGAATGTTCAGGAATATGAAAAATCGTCAATGGTGTAGATGGCCTAAAGATATTTAACTGACTGCTAAAAAACAGAGAAGAAGAAATCTGGAAATAGCTAACGGTAAAAGCCCCAGCGAAGGTAAGGTAGCCTCAGCGGCTATCCTTGGCTGGGCAAGGACTCTGAGGCTCCCGACCAATCAAATAAAGAACCTCAGCATTCTCAGGACAGGAATGAGAAAGTGGCTGAGGTTTACCATGCAATAAAGCGAACCAGTTGTCCAAAATTTAGTTTTCCAAGTACCCCTGTTTCTATTAAAAAACTAAAAACGGATGGTATGTGTGGAAATACGGGGGAAACAAAGCCTTTCGCCCCGCCCGCACTCCCACTCCGCGGATGCAGCGTTCCCGCTCGCTAACCGCGGAGGGGTTCGTGCTCGAGGGACAAAGGGAAGGGACGACACAGCGTGAACACTCATATGCTATTTATTACACTTGCAATTAATACACAGAGTGGGCCAGCTAGCTACAAAACATCAACGAGGCATTCCTCGGAAATAGAAGGCTACGTAAGAAGGACTTCCGACTTACCGGTTGGGGCAGGGGCGCGACTTCGGAGGTATCGGCGGCGAACGTTTGTATGCGCCGATAATGGCGGCCGGGTTTTCCCGTGCGCGCTGCATTCTTGGGGCAAAGCCATTCCCTAGCATTTGCTGGGGAAGGCGGTCAGAGCGCGCGTTTGCTGCGCTCGCTTCGCTACCTGGAACCAGAAGTCCAGCGGCAAGGCACAACGGATCCCCGTGCGCCTGCCGCGGAAGGTGACGAGAGCGTGCGGCTCCAACCGCTCACCACGCTGGCCGGATCCCGAAGAGCCTCTCTCCGGTTCCGCAGAATTCCGCGTAACCTACGAGGTGGCGCTCCCGTCGCCGTTCCCTTTCCCCCATGAGGGAGACTTCCCTCCTCGCCCAGCCGGGGGCTGTCCGTCCCGACGGCCGACAATGAAGATGGGCCGCATCGAAACGGAGGGGGGAAACAGGTTCTCCACATATGTTAACAATGGCATTATCATCTCAGAGCAGTGCCGGTGAAAAGGAATGCATTCATTATAAAACTGAGTAAAATACTTCTTTCTTAGTATTTCAAATTTCACACATGAAAATAAAATGTGATTAACAGTAAGATCATCTCCGCATTTGCAAACAGGTTTGACTTGATCAGAGTGGCTGTTTGGGCAAGTTGGTTTGCCACGACGGAACAAAAAGCGCTAAGACACCAGGACGAGCAAAGAAAGAGACAACACGAGTAGCGCTCGTGTTGTCTCTTTCTTTGTTCGCTCTGGTGTCTTAGCACTATTTGTTCCGTCAAGGTTTGTCTTGTTTTGTTAGTAGGAAGTTGTGCGTAAAGTGCGTGTGACCTATCCGAAAATGACAAAATCACTTCCTTAAAACGTTGCTGGTGAACACATGATTTAAATTCACCTAAAACCGGTTTTACAAAACGTAGTTTATTATTCACTGCGCCGTTCCATGCAGACTGCCATTTTTCTCTTAGTTTACACTGTACTAACTTTATGCAATCCTTAAAAGGTATATTTACTTTTT
Source organism: Amblyomma americanum (assembly GCF_052857255.1). Lineage (NCBI taxonomy): Eukaryota > Metazoa > Arthropoda > Arachnida > Ixodida > Ixodidae > Amblyomma > Amblyomma americanum. The sequence continues at coordinate 166,633,074 of NC_135503.1, forward strand.
TTATTTCCTTGCCGCGAGCTTTAGCAGCGCAGAAATCTGCCCTCTCGTTGCCTCTTACTCCAACATGACTGGGAACCCAGCAGAATTTTATGTTTTGTGCTCAAGCTGTCGCTGTTACTATCTTGTGTATGATGTCGCCAAGAATCGGAGTGACTGCATTTCTAGGGTGCAGAGCTTTAAGTATACTGAGGGAATCTGTGTAAATAATACTGTTGGTGAGGTTTTCGTTTTCTATTTTTTCTACGGCCACACAGACTGCGTAACATTCTACAGTGAAGATGGATGAGCACTGTAGAAGTCATACCGTTTTCTCCAACTTCCCTCGGACCACTGCGCTTCCTATGTAAACGTCCGTTTTTGAACCATGTGTATAAAACTGCGTAAAACTACTGTATTTTTCTTCGAGTGCAAGGAATTCTTGTAGTGTATGTTGTTGCGGAGTTTGTTTTTTATGGAGCTGAGTAAGAGTGAGATCACAGATTGCAGGAAAATTGTACCATGGAAGTAGTGGATCTCGTCTCCGAGCAATGTCAGGTAATGTACCTAGTATGCCGAGGTTTTGGCACATCTCTTCAAAACGCAGGAGGAGTGGCCTGATAGCGAGCAGTTTATTGTTAAACAATGGTCTAAATGGGCACTTTGTGACTATTGGATAACATAGGTGTTTGGGCAGTGAACGGATTTTTAAAATGTATGAGCATGTGAGCATGGTTCTTCTATTTGTAAGGGACGGTTCGTTGATTTCTACATAAAGGCTATTTATGGGCGACGTCCTGTAAGCACCAGAGGAAAGACGCAAACCTAAATTATGTATTGGATCAAGTCGTTTCAGGTACGAAGATCTCGCTGACCCGTAAACTATACATCCGTAGTCTAAGGTGAAGTACTACTGAGCGTTAAATTTGCAAAAGACATGTCCTGTCCGCACCTCAGCGTTTACGTGATAGTACTTTGAGTATATTTAGGCATCCGGAGGCTTCCTTTTTCAGTGCGTTTATATGAGGCAGGAAACCGAGTTTTTTGTCAAAAGTTATCACTAGAAATTTGTGCTCATTTTTGACGGGTATCTGTGTCCATTCAGTTGTATAAATGGGTCGGCTTGTATGCCTCATTTCCGCGAAAAAAGGATGGCTACTGTTTTATGTGTGAAAAACTGGAAACCGTTCTGATCTGCCGATGTCACTAATTTATTCATTGTCAACTGTATTTGTCTCTCGCATGTTGCTACGTTTGAGGATGTGCAGGCTATTTGAAGATCAACAACGTACACTGAATACAGGATCGACTTTGGGATTATTTTACTTATGGAATTCATATTTTCTAAATGGGCACTTTGTGACTATTGGATAACATAGGTGTTTGGGCAGTGAACGGATTTTTAAAATGTATGAGCATGTGAGCATGGTTCTTCTATTTGTAAGGGACGGTTCGTTGATTTCTACATAAAGGCTATTTATGGGCGACGTCCTGTAAGCACCAGAGGAAAGACGCAAACCTAAATTATGTATTGGATCAAGTCGTTTCAGGTACGAAGATCTCGCTGACCCGTAAACTATACATCCGTAGTCTAAGGTGAAGTACTACTGAGCGTTAAATTTGCAAAAGACATGTCCTGTCCGCACCTCAGCGTTTACGTGATAGTACTTTGAGTATATTTAGGCATCCGGAGGCTTCCTTTTTCAGTGCGTTTATATGAGGCAGGAAACCGAGTTTTTTGTCAAAAGTTATCACTAGAAATTTGTGCTCATTTTTGACGGGTATCTGTGTCCATTCAGTTGTATAAATGGGTCGGCTTGTATGCCTCATTTCCGCGAAAAAAGGATGGCTACTGTTTTATGTGTGAAAAACTGGAAACCGTTCTGATCTGCCGATGTCACTAATTTATTCATTGTCAACTGTATTTGTCTCTCGCATGTTGCTACGTTTGAGGATGTGCAGGCTATTTGAAGATCAACAACGTACACTGAATACAGGATCGACTTTGGGATTATTTTACTTATGGAATTCATATTTATAATAAACAATGTCATGCTTAAAATACACCCCTGAGGAACCCCGTTCTCTTGAACGAAGCTCCTGGACAGGGTTGATCCCAGGCGTACTTGAAATGAGCGGTTGGAAAGGAAGTCAGTGAGGCTGTTTAACATCCTACCGCGGATACCTAGGTCGCCCAGGATCCCAAACCTCCAGGTTTCAGCAATGGCACTATTATGGCTTTCTTCCGCTCATTAGGCATTTTTCCTTCTGTGAATATTTTGTTTAAGAAATTCAAGAGTGCCTCTATGGCAGGCTGGGAAAGATGGGCAAGCATTTGATAGTGTATCTGGTCGGGTCCTGGAGCAGTTTTTTTGCAGGCAGACAGTACAGTATTGATTTCTTGGAGAGTGATTAAATTGTTGTATTGTTGGTTTGCACTTCCACTTGATGGAAGCCTTTGTTTTATGGCAATGCTTTTGTATTTCAGGAATGACTGCATATAGTGAGATGAACTAGAAACTGCAGCGAAGTGTTCCCCCAAAATGTCTGCCTGTTCCCCTATGCTTCTTTGTATGCCAGGTGTTGTCAAAAGAGGAATCGTGAACAATGAGAAGTTGCCATTTAATTTCCGAACCTGTTCCCACAGTTTCCTTGATGTTATTTGACAGCTTATAGATGAATTGTAACTCTGCCATGAAGCTTTCTCAGCACCGTGACGGACGTACCGAGCTTTTGCTCTTGCCTTTTTAAAACGTACGAGGTTCTCATGTGTAGGACCTGCGAAATTTGCCCCAAGCTTTATTTTGTTGTTTTTTTTTCCTTGCATTCCTTTGCCCACCACACTTTGTGTTTTTGCCACACCACTCGTGAAGACTGAGGAATAGCTAACTGTGCGGCAGTAATTATACAATTCGTGAACATTTCGTTTATCTCATCGATGCTGAAGTTTTCTAAAACTATATCTTTTAAGTTGGCTTGTGCTCCAAAAATTTCCCAGTCTGCTAAATGCAGCTTCTAACATCGTGGTTTAGTTGGGATTATTTCTGGTGCAGATGTCAAACTTATTAATACAGGAAGGTTGTCGATAACGTCCCATTTAAAATCATTAAAAACAGATTGAGAACTAAAAGACAAATCTAAACAGCTTATATTGCCCAAGGTTGGAGAGCAGTATGCGGCATTTTCCGTGTTTAAGAGACATATATTGTTTGCGAGAATAAAATTTTCTATTGTTTGCCCCCTAGAATCGCAGCGCTTGCTTCCCCCAAAAGGAAAGCGAGCGTTAAAATCCCCAACTACCAGATATGGCTCCGGAAGTTCATCTATCAGTTCTTGTAGATCATGGACTGTTAATGTAAAATGTGGAGGAATGTACTATACGGAACAGATTGTTAGTGTTTTATAGCTGACGATGCTGACAGCAACCGCCTCAAGTTTTGTATTGAGCTTGATTTCTTGAGCAGGGACGCCGCTTTGAACGACAATTGCGATGCCTCCCGAAAGTCAATTTGCATATTTGCCTACTCTCGATCGCGTCTAAAATTTTTATAATGTTTCAGGATATGCACATGTTGTGGACAAAGATTGGTCTCCTGAAGACATAAAGCTATGGGTAACATTGACCCTAAAATATGTGTTATGTCACTGTAATTCCGCATAAGTCCTCTACAACTCCAGTGAATTAAAAAAGCCATGTTTATGCTTTTGAGAGGAAATGAAAGGGGATTTACTTATGTGGTGGGCCCGTTATGAGGGGCCTGTCTTTCTTTCCCTCAAGAGAGCTGTTCCGCCGCTGTAAAGCGGGCGGACTGGGGGGGATATCCATCACCTCGTCAGAGGTGCTGGAGGACCATGCAGCCGCGGTTGTGTTAGTTTGAGGCCTCTCCCGACGGGGGGAGGTCCTACGGAATGCCGACCGATGGACCGGCGCTCCCTGCTTTGGCAATGACAGGGCAGCTTTCGCTGACCCTGACTGGGGCGTGGATGGCCCTGCCATAGGCTCGGTGGGAGTGGCCTTGGCAGGTGCCGGAGTGCTGTGTGGTGTTACGCCCCTGCGCACCACATCAGCGAAGTTTTGTTTTGCTGTGAAGGAGAATATGTTTGTAAGCGCAAAATGCCTTCTCGCTTCTTTAAATGAAATGTTTTCCGTCATCTTTATGGTGATTATCTCTTTTTTTTCTTCCAGGATGGACACGCCCTGGAGTATGTAGCATGGTCTCCTTCACAGTTTGCACAGCGCGGGGCTGCGTCACGTACATCAGACTGGTTATCATTCGAAGCACATCTTGCGCAAGTTTTGCGACCGCGGCAGCTCTGTGAGCCGTGGCCGAACCTTTGACAGTTGAAACATCTGCAAGGGTTGGGTATGTATGGTCTTACATTGACTTTCAAATATCCCACATCGACTGTGACGGGCAAGGTGCTGGTGTTGAACGTGAGGATCATGTGTTTTGTGTCCATGTCCTTATTGACCTTCCGGATTTTGATTCGGTGCACATCTATGACGTCTTGGTCGGTGAGCCCTTCGAGCATTTCTTTTTCAGTTATGTGAACAAAATCATTTTCAGATATTACGCCTCGGACAGTGTTAAGTGATCGATGGGAAGTCACGGAGACCGGGATTTCCCCTATGGACGTTAGGTTGGAGAGCTTGGAGTGCTGGACATTGTCACACAGTTCGAGCAATAAGTCGCCGCTGGGCATTCTTGAGAGCTTATAGCCCATGCCTAAGGCTTCAGTCAAGCACTTTGACACAAGGAAGGGGGATATTATTCTTGCCTGTTTATCTTGTTCTTCACTGTGGATCACGTGATATTTGGGGAGAGTTACTTTTCCTTTTTGAAAGAAGTTGTCTGCCTTGTTCCGCCCTCTTTTGAGAGAGCGATCAGGTTTTGAAAGTAGGGGAGCCATAAAAAAATTTTGTTTTTTGGTCATGGTGCCAGCCGCCCACCACAGAGTCCAACAAGGGGACGAGACAGGAACTTGATAGCAAGTCCTGCCCACGCCAGCTGTACACCTCAACTATACCCATTTATGACGCAACTCAGGGTAGTTAGTCACACAAGATTAACCCTCGCCGCCAGGAAAAAGGAAAAACCAATAAGTGAGTAGGAGATAGGAGAGTTGTGAGAAAGTTAGGAAAGTGAAAGATGGAGGGGAGGATAGGTCGTGTCAGGTCGGAGGTCGTGTCAGGTCGGAGGTGCCGTCTACAGAAAGCTGGGGCCAAAGTGGTGTGTTGCCTCCGCCGAGGGGCCTTAATGGTCCAAATGCTCGGCATCGGCTTAACGACCAGGAACCCCTTGCCCCCGGATACAGCGATGCCACGCACAGCTAGGCGCGGGTGCTCGGCTCCGTGGTGATGCACTGTTCACCATCATCCCTGCGGATGCTCGGGAACCCGTGGTGTCGCCACTCACCAACGCCTGCAAGCTGCAGATGTCCCCCTGCAGGGAGGAGGCCAAATGGCATGCGGAGGTATTCGAAGAGGCCGAATGGTGTGATGATTGCAGTTTTGGATACACCGGATGGTTCTACAGGGATTTGGTGGTAGGCCTTGACGAGATCGATTTTAGAGAAATCTGTCGCGCCATGCAGCGCGGCGGTAAAATCTGCGATGTGAGGTAGGTGATAACGGTCTGGAACGGTAAAGTTGTTGAGGGCGCGGTAATCACCACAGGAGCGCCAGTCCCCTGGGGATTTTTGTGGTACCATGTGTAGTGGGGACGCCCATGTGCTAGATGAAGGTCGGATAATGACGAGCTCCAGCATGTGTCCAAATTCGTTGCGGGCGATCTGTAAACGGTCAGGAGCAAGGCGATGGGCTCGAACGTGTGTGGGCGGGCCAGTGGTCACAATGTGATGTGTGACCTGGTGTTTGACGGGCAGTAAGAAGTTGGAAGGACGGAGCAGAGAAGGGTATTCATCCAGGAGGATCTCGCAGGCCGACTGGTGTGGGCTGGGTATACTGGCAAGCGGTTCTCGAAGATGGAGGGCTTGAACAGAGCGGTTTGTCGTGCCATCTACGAGACACTTGCTGTGCATGTTGACCAGCAGGTTGTAGTGGCGCAGCAAATCAGCTCCGAGGATTGGGTAACGTACGTCCGCGACGAGGAAAACTGATCGGAACACATGCCGGAGGCCCAAATTGAGTGTGAGAGAATGTTCGTCGTACGTAGCGATGGGGGCGAGGTTTGCGGCTTGTAGCGATGGGCCAGTGCGGCGAGAAGGTGAGGATGTAATGCTGCAGGGAAGGACGCTCACCTCTGCTCCAGTGTCGACGAGAAAATGGAGGCCTCGTCTCAAGGGCGCGCTTTCTCCTCGCTCTATATTCCTCTGTTCTATGCACAATGACGTCATGGCTAGGCACTTAAGGTTTGTCAAGACCCTTAACCAAACGAAAGAACGTTTTTACTGGCCAAAAATGCATCACACAATTCAGCCACCAGCGTGCAGAGTCAGCGGTTCAAGCATCCCACAACTTCTCCACCAGGACGCTGGCATCCTGTGACACCTACAAGCACACCACTCCAACAAGTGAGCATGGACCTCCTAGGCCCATTTCCCCGTTCGTCCCTAATTCTTTTTTTTTTATGGGGTTTAATGCCCCAAACCAACTCATGCTATGAGGGACGCCATAGTGCAAGATTCCAGATAATTTCGATCACGTGGGGTTCTTTAACGTGCACTGACATTGCACAGTACATGGGCCTCTAGCACTTTGCCTCCACTGAAATGCGACTGCCACGGCCGGGATTGAACCCGCGTCTTTCGGGTCAGAAGCCGGGCGCCATAACCAATGAGCCACCGCGGCGGCTGTCCCTGATTAAGTCCCTGGCCCAGAAGGCTTCGCCTGCGAGCAGGGTCACGCACTCCCTATAGATGCTGAAGGGACAATGAAGAAGTGTGTACGCGGGAGAAGAAGCTCGACATCTTAACACCGACGCACCAAGCTCGGGTTGATGTCAATAGCCGCTGTAAGCTGTAATAGCATGAACAGCTCCCACAGCACCAAAGCATTTAACACTGATTTATCCGGTATTTACCCAATACAGAGAACAACCAAAATGAAAAGCCACAGCAGCCTACTTATCTTAAAGAGTGAGCGAACTGGACATAAGCAATTGCTCAAGAGACGCACCAGTACGTGAGCGCCTGCAGGGCAAAGGCGTCGGCCACCAGGAGGCGGGTGTCAGTGCCATCATCAGTAGCCCTCTCACAGTTGCGGATGCATCCCAGCAAGTCCTCCTTTCCAAGGAAGGGTCCTCCATCCAGGCGCTGTGCCTGCAGCCAGCTCAGTAGGCGCCGCAACCACGCCTCCTGGCGCTCCTCCTCCAGGGGGATCAGCGACTCCAGCAGGAACCTACTCGCATCACTGCGGCCAAACACCATTTCTAACAAATTAACCACCGGTCGAGGTAAAGGGCACAGACTGCCAAATATGTATTCAAGGAAGCAAAAGCACAGGCTATTTAAGGCAAGAATCCAAGATCACCCGAGTCACTTGCACATGCATGGATAAATGCAGGGGAGATCAATCTACAAAAATATTTGGTGACAATACTAGAGGCCAGATGCATCAACAAGGAAATCTGAAATCCAGAGGAATTGATGTAAAAACCCAAACAAAAAAATGACCAAAGAAAAGTCGTAAAGACGGCATACTGTCTCTTCACAAATAACTGCAGCAAAGACCAAAAGTAACAGAATAAAACACGCGTTATGAAGACCTAAATGGTAAACTGCAAAACAACAGTTAACAAGACTAAAGGCTGAGGTGAGGCAATAAAATACGAGATGACTACGTAGATGGCAGAATGTAAAACAATAGTCAACCAGAGTAAAGGTGAAAGTATGTGAAAATGGAAAAACTAAGGACAATTACGACACACCCAATGCGAAATTTGAGTGCAGCTCTATCTGCTTCGGAGGAGCCAATGGTAGGGTCCTCTCAAAGGAGCCACCTGGCCTCTACTTCAGCTCGGAACACTCCTGGGGCCTCTCGGTGGTAGACAGTTTATAGTTGGAAGACAACGGCCGACGCACCCACATGCAGCACATTTCACAGCACGGCCCTCCAATGGAGCAAAGTATGCACCGGCTGCGCGGAGGCAGCACATGGGTGTGTGCTACCGGAGACAAACCTCCCTCCACTAATGCAGAGTAGATGAAGGACGGCATGCTACAGGACGGATGGTTAATGCTGAACCCTTTAAATCGGCGGTGGTTCAAGCCACCTAGCCATGATATGTGAAATTTTACTTTTGTCTTGATTTTAGCCACCTTTGCTTGGTTACCTCTACTCGCTTAAAATCTATTTTCCTTCACTGTCCTTAAACCCCAATGCTTTGGATAAACCAACCACGCTGCTTTCCACTGTAGGGGGAAGCCGTTTCCTCCTCCTCTCCGCACGCAACGCACAATATGTCTATATCGTGGTACCTAACTTTATATGTCTTAGTCCGCAAAACTCCCGTCCTGACCTCAAACAACAAAGAGCTTCCCCTACAATTATCATAGATTTTTTTTTTTGGCAATTTCCTGCTTAGAGATCCTGTATGTTCCGAGTGCTGATTTCATCAGCATCCATGTTTTTCACAGAGCTCTCTCTGTTTCTTTAACCTTTTTCTTAACCGATAATTGCTGATTTGTCCCCCTACTGATGTCCAGATATTTGCTTGTCAATTTTATAGTTCGCCTTCTCCATTTCGTGTCAACATTCCTTATATACAGGTATCTGAAAACTTTCCTAGCCCACTGCTTTTCCCCCATTTTTCTCACTCGCTCCTCAAATGCTATCTTACTGCTAGCTTCTCTGCTCTCGAACGATGCCCATCCCATATCACCCTGTACCCCCTGATTTGGTGTATTGCCGTGTGCTCCCAAAGCTAGCCTCCCTAGGCCACGTTTAATTTCTAACCTTGCTTGAACATCTGGTCTCATGCACAGGACCACATTACCGAAAGTCAGGCTAGGAACCATCACCCCTTTCCAGATCCCTCTTACCACTTCATACCTATTGTAATTCCACAGTGCCTTATTTTTCATGGCAGCTGCATTCCTACTAGCTTTATTCATTGCATATTTTTCATGCTCTGTCAGATACTCAGCACCGTTATTTATCCACACCCCAAGATACTTGTACTCATCCACTACTTCTAGCGTGAACCCGTGTACTCTATGCTTGCCGCCCTCATCATTAAATATCATGACTGCAGATTTTTCCTTACTAAACTTGAAACCTAATCTATCTCCCTCTGAACCACAGATGTCTGTCAACTTCTGCAAATATTCCTTGTCGTCAGCCATTAGCACTATATCATCGGCGTATATTAGTCCTGGTAATGACTGTTTAATGCATTCTCCTTGCTTGAAAAAAGAAAGGTTGAAGCCTAGTCCGCTCATCTTTAGTTTGGTCTCCAACCCTTGCAGGTACAACATGAACAACAAAGGAGACAGAGGACATTCTTGCCTAAGCCCCCGCTGTATATCTACAGGCTCCGATACATTTTTTCCCATTTTATAAGCACTCTGTTACCTTTATACATATCTTTTAAACGATTAATTACTCCATCTTCCACATCCAATGTGCCCAGTATGTGCCACAAATACTCTTGAATAACGTTGTTGTACGCTCCGTTAATATCCAGAAATGCTAGCCATAGGGGCCTGTGTTCCTTTTCAGCAATCTGTATACACTGCGTCAATGAAAACAGATTGTTCTCCAACCTCCTTTGTTTCCGGAACCCATTTTCTAGCTCTCCTAGCACCGCCTCGTTCTCCAGCCAAGCCTGCAATCTGTCCTGTATAATCTGCATCACCACCCTGTAAACCACAGATGTCACTGTTATGGGACGGTAGTTACTTATGTCAGCTTTGTCCCCCTTTCCCTTATATATCATGTTCATTCTACTTAATCACCATTCATCGGGGACTTTCCCATCCACTATCATTTTATTCACTACCTGCATTAATGTTTGCTTGAATTTTGGTCCTAGCTTCTTTATTAACATAATTGGAATACCATTTGGTCCTGTTGATGTGCCACTAGGAACCTTCCTCTCTGCCCTTTCCCACTCTCTTTGCTCAAGTGAAGCTATTGCAGTAACCGGTCTATCCTCCTACGATAAATTATGTGCAACATTTCTTTCTTTAAATTTTTCTGTCATCCTTGTTCCTATGTGTTTTATCGCTTCATCCCCTTCTAGTCGAATACCCTGATCTGTAACAATAAACCTTTGTTCTAGCCTAGTCTTATTTCTCATTGCATTTAGATGCTTCCAGAATTTTTGAGCTGCTTTTCTATCCTTTTTATTTACTTTTCACGTCCATTAGGCACCCTTTTTTCTAATTTTCTCATTAATCAAATAGGATGCTTCCCTTCTACAATTTATGAAGGTATCCCATTTTCTGTCTACTTCAACTTCTGGTTCCCCCCTCTTCTTGGAATATCTGTGTTCCCTGGACGCTTCCTGATGTTTCTCTATCGCCCTCTTGACCTCCTCATCCCACCAACTCTTAGGTTTGCGTCTTTTCCCCTTTAGCTTTACTCGCACCTTAGCTAGCGCTAGCTCCAGTAATAGAGTTAATTTGGTATAAGTCCATTCTGTTTCACTATCCTCAAAAATTACTTTCTCAATTTGTTTGGCTGCTGCTTAAAATTGCTTTACTGAGTAAAAATTCCCCTCTGATGGTTCCTCTCGCTTCATTCCTACTTTGGTTTCCCTTCTGAAATTAAACTTGATACACTTGTGGTCACTACCTAGACTTCTGGAACCATGTTCATCTATGCTCATCACTCCTAATCTATTATACATCCAATGTGACATTAGTGCATTATCTGTCGTCATGTGCAGACTCCCTGCCTCCCATGTTATGAGCCCTTCACACTTCTCGGTACTGTTGCATACAACTAAATCATGCCTGTCACACGTCCTGCAGCATGCTTCCTGTCGAATCTGTGTACCCATCCAGGTCTTCTATATGGGCGTTCATGTCGCCTAATATAATTATCTCGCCCTGTCCTCCTAGCTCATCAATGTCGCTTGCAATACATTTTAACATTTTCCTGTTTTTCTCTTTGGCATTAGCTCCTGTCCACAGGTGTGCAAAGCCAAGGAGTGTTTGTTCCCTTGCCACTTTTCCTTTTAGCCATAAATGTTCCTTGCATCCCAGTTTAACCGTTTGAAAATTATTACTTTTATGAATGAATGCCCCAATTCCACCCCCCTTTCTGCTGCCCTCTGTTCTATTGCAATATTCCCATGCGTAGTCTGGGTTAGAGTGGTTGCTCCATGTCTCAAAGATGCGTTTCCAGTAAACCAAATACCATTAATTCCTCCTGCCTTATTTGTTCTTCTATTTCCTCCCATTTCTGTCTAGTCCTGCCACCTTGCATGTTAATGAAACCTATATCTGAATTAACTTGGCCCTGGCGCTTGTGTCTATTTCTTCTCCTATGGTTCCATCGTCCCTCTGATCTTGGTTCTTCCTTCTCTACAATGGTTCCCTCCGAGCTCTGGGTACCCCCAAAAAAGCTGTTGCCTGGCAACCTATCCTACTACCCACGCTCTTGCCAGTGGCACCGCCGTAGTGAATGCCATCCTGTGCAAAAGGGTGGGGCCTGACCTCATACACTTCCCTGTTAACTTCCATTGCCCCGTATCCTAGTTGTCGACTCATTAACCTATTTACACAGTTAGCCTCAATGGCCCTCCTTTCCGTTTCGCTAGCCTGCCTCTGGACCTCTGGGATTGTGCATATGGTCACATGCACACTCTCAGAGGCCTCTCTAAGCCTATGCATCCCCACTTATAACTGCTTCTCGAGATTCTGGCTCCTCCCCTTCAGCACATCGTTGAGACCAGCATGAATAACGACAAGGTGTTCGCCATCCATGTTGCCCCCCCCCCCCCCCCCACCTCCTGGGCTTTGGCCATTGCACCTACCATGCACTTCCCTGACTGGGCCGCCATTGTGGACGACTCTGGCGTCATCTATAAGCGAGAAGCCGTACTTTTGTTCCCTCGGCATGGCCAGGCTGGAAAGGAGCACGCTCTCCTCCCTCCCGTGGCACTTGGGTACGCCTTCAAAGGCGACGCGGCTCAACTCACGAATGGGCGCCTGCGCTCTAAAAGAGGCATGAGGGCTGGGCAACAACAGGGAGCAAATAAATGAAAATCATCATCATCATCAGCCTGACTACACCCACTGCAGGGCAAAGGCCTCTCCCATGTCACTCCAATTAACCCAGTCCTTTGCCAGCTGCGCCCACCCTATGCCTGCGAAGTTCTCAATCTCATCCGCCCACCTAACCTTCTGCCGCCCCCTGCTATGCTTGCCTTCTCTTGGAATCCACTCCGTTACCCTTAAGGACAAGCAGTTATCTTGCCCTGCTGAAGCCCATTTCTTTCTCTTGATTTCGACTAGGATATCATTAACCTGCGTTTATTCCCTCACCCACTCAGCCCGCTTCCGGTCTCTTAACGTTGCACCTAACATTTTTCTTTCCATGGCTTGCTGCCTTGTCCTTAGCATAAGTTGAACCCTTTTCATTATCCTCCAAGTTTCTGCCCCATAGGTGAGTACCAGTAAGATACATTTGTTGTACACTTTTCTCTTGAGGGATATTGGTAAACTGCCATTCATGATCTGAGAGAACCTGCCATATACGCTCCATCCCATTCTTATCCTTCTAGTTATTTCCCTTTCATGATCCGGATCAGCTGTCACTACCTGCTCTAAGTATTCCCTTACCACTTCCAGCACCTCGCTGCCAATTGTGAACTGCTGTTCCCTTGCTAGACTGTTGAACATTACTTTGGTTTTCTTCACGTTAATTTTTACATCAACCGTTCTGCTCTGCCTAACTCATTGATCATGATTTGTAGTTCATCTCCTGAGTGACTCAGCAAGGCAATGTCATCAGCGAATAGCAGATTACTTAGGTATTCTCCATTAACTCTTATCCCCAACTGTTCCCCATTCAGGCCTCAGAATACCTCCTGTAAACAGGCGGTGAATAGCATTGGCAAGATCGTGCCTTCTTGGCTGACGCCCTCTCTTATTGGAATTTTATTGCTGACTTTATGGAGGATTATGGTAGGTGTGCAGTTGCTATATATATCTTCCAGTATTTCGATATAAGGCTCTTAAAACTCTCGCGTAAAACTTGTGAACTAGCACGTGAAAAGCTGGCATTCCAAGAAAGAGAGATTTCATTCAGTAGAAGCAAAATGGGTGGCGTGCTCACAAGTTTGTCGTTTTGCCATTCGTTTTTGCGATGCTAAGTGCTTCCATCACCTCCCTTTCGGTTCTGTCTTGTGATCTGAACATAAAAAGTTGTTTTTTTTCAAAGATCAGTTACCAAGGGCTCTTTTTCTTCTGGACCTCTGGATCCCTTACAATGAGGTGGCCTCCAGAATTATTTATTACTGCAAAATTTTGCCCTTTCATTAACAGAGCTTCCAATTTGTCCGATGTAGAACCTGCCCGGAAAAAACTTATACACAGCCCCCGAAAAAAAAAAAAACATAGTGAACCTCTTACTCTTCTTTCGTCATCAAAAGGCGTACTCTACCAGGTTAACAAGACGATGTTGACCCCATATCGGCTCGCCGCTTTTTATAGTGTTACGGGAAACACGAATGTAGGGTATAGGCTGCAGTAGATCGTCGTTTATAGGGTCTTCCTGGGCAAGGTGAAAAGTTTGGATGGTTGGTGCATGATCTTGTGGCAGGAACAGCGCAGCACGAGACAAGGAAGGGACAGGCGGGACACGACGCTAACAACCAGATTTTTATTGCACGTTCATCGAATATATACATCTCACTCATGCAAGAAGGAAAGGACAGAAGCAAAAAACACGCAAGATGTACACGTGGTAAAAGATTAGGACAACGCACGCAGACAATCAATTTCGCAGTCACGAAGCACATACGCCAGTCTTTGTACGGATGTTGAAGGCTTCTTCAATCTCTCTGGTCCATTGATCAAGACAGTATGCGATGACCAATGTGTTGTTAAGCTGTGGAGCACAACCGTGCTCTCTGCAATGCTTTGCTAATTCACTGCTGATGGCACCCTTTAAGGATCTATCATGCTCTTGAAGCCGTTCATTTAAACAACGCCCAGTTTGAAATACCTCTGTCCGCATGACAGAGGTATTTCATACACGCTTTTCATACAATTCACGTGTTTTGTCCGGTGCTTTTTCTTGCATTGATTTTTTCTTTGCACGCTGTTGACTTTGGTGCACAGGCTTCTTAACTTGTTGGGTGCTGACATGAGCACTTTTACGCCAGCTCTTGCGCCTTCCTTTTTGAGGTTGTGGGAAATGCCATGAATGTAAAAAATGCAAGTAGTGTGCATAGTGTGCCAAATTCTCCGTTCAGAGGTGTGGAGGCAAGCTCGCTTTTACTCTGACTGCCTTCTAGCTGTGAACCTGAACAACACCCAAGACGGACGTGAGAACAACCGTATTCGCCAAGATCGTCGGGTAGCCAACCAAACGGCGGATATACTCTGGCACCAAATCCTAATGCAGCTCCTGAAAAAGAAGCAGAGCCCTTCAAAACCTCAAGGGCAGGAACTGGTGGTCCTGGGCGAAGCCCCAGTTTCTGAAACAACGACCAAGCTGTTGAACATGGGATCCAAGATCAGCATTCTGCCACATCCCAGTAAAACCTTGTGAGGGGGATCGCATCAAAGACCAAGAAGGACGGCGCAGGCAGGTGCATTGACAGCGCTGTAGAATGCCTCCCTGGACGGCCACCTCGAGCAGGCTTCGACCGTTTGAAGACAACGGTGGCGACCCTACGTGAAGCTGACCTACGGCTACTGCAATCGGATAAGGAAGGAGGATTCGTTCTAGTGTCGCTTCCAGTCTACAACGAAAAAGCAGACAAGGCAATAGCTGACAACTTCAAACATCTGGTAGGTGTGAAACCCACAAGATTGAAGAAGGAAGTAATGACGATGTGCGAAGACATGAGCTTGACGAAGGTGGCCTCCGTCATAGACAAGTGCGAAGAGACAAGCCTGTCGATCCTCTCCACAGCCAAAACCCACAAAGAAGAGTGTCCGTTCAGAGCCATTGTGTCAGAAGGAGGAACCTGGCAGAGGATTGTGGGCAGTTTTCTGCAAAGGGCCCTATCCGACCTCTTGGTAGACGACCCGTTCCTAACAAGAAAACCCGCGAAGTGTGGACGACTTTCTTCAAGGAACCTATCCGCCCAATGTGAGTGGCTTTTCGATAGATGTGAAAGACTTGTACTACTCACTTCCGCAGAACTTCACATCTTCAAAGAAGAGCTAAAAGGACTAGAAATAAAGAGCGAACTCCCAGAAAATAACGTTCTGCGATTTCTTGACTTGACGCTAACCTTTCTAGGCGCTCACATATGCTGGCGGTACGGACCACGAAGCAAGAAGGGACTGCTCCGCTACACATCTGCATGTTCCAAGATCATCAAGCGGGGAATAGCAAAAGCAGCAATGAGAGCCACATTGACGAGATCCTGTCATCATGAAGTTCAAGGCAGTTCTGACGCCCGAGACCATCGGCTGAAAGCAGCAGGTTACCAAGGAAAAGGAGCAGCGCAAAAGCATGCAACCACACAAGAAGAAAGGACAAGACACAAGCACTGACTAACAACTGCATTTTATTGAAGGAAGGCATGCCCTAAATAAGGTGAGCAACAGAGGTGAAAAGGAGGAGAGCGAACAATCGAGAAAGATAACAGCAAACCCAAGCAAGCATCAAGACAAGCAGGTTACCCGACGAGACTGCTATCCAGTGTCGCAGAAGGGATTCTGCAAGCACCTAGAGGCAGGAAATACATCACAACTACATCAGCAGAAAGGAAGCCATACGCGGTCATCGCTTACATTCATGGCATTTCCCACAACCCTAAAAAGGTAGGCGCAAGAGCTGGTACTAAACTGCTCATGTCAGCACCCAACAAGTTAAGAAGCCTGTGTGCCAAAGTCAACAGCGAGCAAAGAAAAAATCAATGCAAGAAAAAGCACCGGACAAAACATGTGAATTGTGTGAAAAGCGTTGTGCATGAAATACCTCTGTCACACGGACGCACCTACATTGGCCAAACTGGGCGCTGCTTAAATGAACGGCTTCAAGAGCACAAAAGATCCCTAAAGGGCGCCATCAGCAGTGAACTAGTAAAGCAGTGCAGAGAGCACGGAGGTGCTCCGCAGCTTAACAATGCAGTGGGCATCGCATCCTATCTTGATCAACAGACCAGAGAGATTGAAAAAGCCTTCAACATCCGAAAAAAGAGCGACGTATGCGTCAGCATACCTTCGATAGTGCTTCGTGACAGCGAAATTGATTATCTGCGTGCGTTGTCCTTATCTTTTACCACGTGTACATCTTCTGTGTTTTTTGCTTTTGTCCTTTCCTTCTTGCACGAGTGAGATGTATATATTCGACGAACATGCATTAAAAATCTGGTTGTTAGCGTCGTGTCCCGCCTGTCCCTTCCTTGTCTCGTACTGTGCTGTTCCTGCCACAAGGGTCTTCCTGCTTTTTACAACCCTTCTCTTTCTGTAATGCACAAGCTCAGGGTAACGGAAGCGCTGAACTTGTCGAATGACGCTTGTTTTCATTATATCCTCACAAGATATTTCCACGGCGGCCAGTCGGACAATGGTTATAGCAGTGGTCCAGGACACACCGCAGTTTCTACGAAAAATAGAGTCACTTAATTATGCAGCCATTACCCCAGCAGACAGCATACTGGTTACACACAACGTCGCCGTTTTGTACACAAATATTCCCATAAATGAAGGAATCGACGTGCTTTCCAACTCAAAATCAACACCCGCATGAAACAAGTGTATCTCCTGCTACTTCAATTGGTACTTAAGCTCAACCATTTTGAGCTCGATTCTTCTTTTTACCTTCAAGTATCTGAAACAAGTATGGGCACTCCCTTCACAGCAACTTATGAAAAGATTTGTAGGGCTACTAGAATTTAAGCTTCTAAATTCATTTTTAGAAAACCGCTCATATACCTGTGTTACACGGATGACATTTTTATGATATGGGAACACGGATCTGAGACCCTAAAAGCATCCGTCTCACACCTTATTTCTTTCCACTCTAGCATTCAATTTACCGTCCATTACTCCATAATGCAAGTCAATTCTTTCGGCACTGCCGTCCGTTTAGAAAATAGCCAGCTTAAAATTACACTCTAAGGAAGCCTACAGACCGGAAGCAATACTTCGATTTCACTAGCCGTCATCCAAGACACATTAAGCAAGGCACATGTGTAGGACAGGAAACGCGCCTGAGGAGAATATGTACCGACGACGACTACTATTTGAAACACCTCCATTCACTGAAATACAACCTTTGTCCATAAAGTTTTGAGACTGAGTACATTGAAAAAAAAAACGTGTTTAACATTGAAATCACTTGTGCAGCACCCCCACGAAATAGTCTCCCTTGCAGTCTGCACACACATTCCAACACTTCTTGTGGTCTTGGAAACAGATGGAAAACACTTCGTTTTGTAGGGCTGTCAGCTCCTTTGTCGTGGCGCCCTGAATGGCCTCCACGCTCCCCATCCAGCGACCTTTTAGGGCTCTCTTCACACGAAGAGAAAGGAAAAAATCACATGGGGAGAGGTCAGGTGAGTATGGTGGATGGGGAAGTACAGTAATGCTGTGCTTGGCGAGAAAATTTGTCACGCTGAGAGCAACGTGCGGCCTTGCATTATCTTGGAGAAGGCTCCGTTGTCCAGATGCCCAGAAGTCAGGCGACGGCGTCGCAGTGCATCACGCATGTGTTGAAACACACAGATATAAACTCCCTTATTCACCGCCTGCCCCTGTGGGATGAACTCGTGGTGTATGGCACCCTTTGGCATAGAAAAAAACTATCGGCATCGTCTTTGTTTTGGTCTTCTGTCGCCGCACCTTTCTCGACGCCGGAGAGCTTGTGGACCGCCATTCGGCAATCTGCCTCTTTGAGGATCGTATTGAAAACACAGTGTTTCGTCTTCAGCAATGATGCTGTCGACGAATGCAGCATCCTTCTCTGCCTCGGAGAGCAAATCAGCGCTCACTGATGCCCGTGTGTCCTCCTGATCCTGTGTGAGGGAGTGCGGCGCAAGTGTGGCATTCAGCTTTCGTTTCCCCAAGTTATCATGCAAAATTTGGTGGTATATTGTCTTACTAATGTCGAGAGCATCTGATAGCATGAGGACTGTAATGGTGCGGTCTTGCTGTACAATTTCTCTGATCCAAGCCACGTTGTTTTCATTCCGTGAGGTTGAAGGGCGCCCCTGCCTTGTGCCGTCTTCCATCGACAATCTCTCCGAAATGAATCTCTTGTGCCACTCGAAAACTCATGCCCACGATAATTTCTCGTTGCCAAAAACGTCACAACAGAGCTCATACGTGTCTATGTGGCTGTCTTGCCATGCTTCACACAGAATTTTATGTTTACATGCTGTTCGAGGTGAAAGTCCATCTCTCCACATTCACTCACAGTTGAATGCGCAGACTAGTGACAACGTATTTTTCTACATGTAGTGCCATCTAGCGGCTGCCACAGCAATTAACATAAACAGCTCAGGTTAGCCCGAAAAGATGGCGCTACACATATGCACCAACATTTGTTTTGGGGAATCATTTCTAGAAGAAAATGAATCAGTGTCGAAACCTTACGGACAAAGGTTGCATACCCAAATTGGTAGGAATCATCCTCAGAACTCCCCTGATAATGCTTTCCTACGAGCAACCACTTTAAAACGAGGCTAGGTACTTAGAGAACGAACAAAAGCCAGCAGTGAGCAGCCTCCTGCATCTGACGTGTGGCGATAATGTACTTTCTTCATTTTGCTCGTCAAAGTGCTCAGTGCTCTGCCATGTCACGTGCTTTCATGTACAAATGTTTGATCTCCTCAATAAAAAATTTTGTTGTGAGTCCGCGCTCGTCTGTGTTGTGTTCTTGCTTTTGTCCATCATCTAGTTCGCACTGTTCCACCCACAATGAATTATTACCCAATGAATTATTACCAACTCGCCCAGCTGTACATCCTTCTTCTAGTAGATTACCTCTGCTGCATGTAGCCATTACGTAACATTTGGTGGAGGTTGCCAAATTTGATCCCGGACCCCAAGCTGGATGTCTGCAGTGGCCACCACCTCGCCACCATGTCTACTGAATCCCCTCCATCTCAGCCAGCAACGCCACCCTTCGCCGTGGCTCACCACCACAAACCAGGCACATTCTGCGGGACAGACGATGTTGATGTGAACGACTGGCGCACCCTTTACGAACGCGCCAGCATGCATAACAGGTGGGCATCGTGCGAGTGTAATTCGAAACACACGAAGATGACGACCTCATGGGACCTCAGGCTGCAAGCAGAAACTCTGCAACCTCTTCAGGAAGCCCATTGGACATCGACTCGCCGCCAAGAAGGCTCTCGCGTCACGTGCCCAAATGTCTTCAGGGCCATTGCCTTACATTCAGGACATCCTGGCCTTGTGCCCTAAAGTTGACAAAAACATGTCTGAGGAAGACAGAGTCAATCACATACTGAAAGTTGTTGCCGATGATGCCTTTAACCTGCTGCTCTGCAAAGGCTGTTCTACAGTAACCTCTGTTCTTGAGGTGTGTCGGCGTTTTAAGCAGGCCAAACACAGACCATAATGGAGACAAGTTTCGCAGCATGAATAAAACGCACACAGAAGACAAGGAACAAACAAGACAGGACTGTGCTGCACTTCCAACTGATTTTATTTGAAAAAGCTCGACGTTTAAATACATTCAGTTATCATGAGGTGAAACCTACCAACTAGCCCAAACCACCGTGTTACTTCAAACACAGACACATTTCCCACTGTTTTGACTGGCTGCCAAACACTGCTGCTAGCTCCTCATGAGATGATCTGCCAACACTGCAACAGCCTTCCGACTTGGCCAACTTAACCTCAGGAAGCGAAATTCTTTTTGTGATAAAGATGCCGATAGAGCACTTACACAGGAATCACCGTGCTTCTTGATATTCGCGGCCTCGATTGGAAATCTGCATTATCAACTTTGTTGCGGTGCTGCCTGAGCCTATAATTTAAGCATTGTCCTGTCTGACCAATATAAAACCTGTTACAAATGAGAGGAATGGAATACACATTTTTCTGACATGTCACAAATTTGCACTCATGATTTTTCGGGCAATCGGGGATACTTTTCCCTAGGTTGTTGACATGCATGCACAAGCTTGATAACTCAATGGGGAGCCGAAAAAACAACATCCACTCTGACTCTTTTTCCAACAATTATGCGAGATATTGTAAATATACGGAATGGCTGCTACTCACTTTCTTGTTTGGCATTCAGGATTGGGGGAACATTTCAATTTCTTAACAATACATTGGCCAGAGATGAACGAACGTGAAGAATTTTGCTTCCTGAATTGCACACCTTAGCTTGTGTTGTGTTGTAGGGATCCAGGCGCATGAATGTGTTCTTTGCGGTGTTTTCTATTTTAGTGCCAAAATATATTTATACGCACAGCGTACCAAATAAATGTCAGTTGTTAGCTCCGCGCTGTGTCGTCCGTTTCCTCCTTTCCTCTGCTCTCTTCTTAGGCCTTGGGCCTTGCGCTGCTTCATGTATATCATGCATAACCAACTCGCCCATCAGTTCAAGCTTAAAAAGTGGAGTACATGGTTCTGCAGTAGGAATTGAGGTGTTACGAAGACATTCTTTATCGCGCAAGGCTAGGTTTGAGGAAGGGGCCCCTTCCAAAGAAGTGTTATGCTCACGTAGGCAAGTATTCTGGCACCTTCCTGTCTGGCCTATATAACTCTTCCCACACATGCAGGGAACGCTATACACCATACCCTTGGCACAAGGGACGAACTTCAAGTCATGAAGTTTTTTCCCCTCTTTTTTGTCTTTTTGTTTTTATTCTCTGGTTTTCCTATCAACCATGGCGCAAATTTTGCCCAGCTTATTAGGTGCAGAAAAAAGTACATCAACCCGATATCTGCGGCCTACCTGCTTTAAAGGGTGAGACAACTGGTGAGCGTAGGGCAAGACAACAAATTTCTTTTTCTCTTTACTTGAAGGTTCTGGTGTCTCATGCCTAAAGATGACTCTATCTTTTAAATACCTTACTGCATGCTAGTATTACAGCCTCATCCGGAAACCCTGCCGACCTCAGCCTCTGAACCTGTTGATTAAAACTATGATAGCACACACACATGGCTTGTTAATTGCAGAACCTAAAAGAGAAACAGCTACACCATATTTGACTATCTTGGAATGCCCAGAACAGTAACTGAGCAAGTGCTTCTTTGATCTCTGCAAGAACGACCAGCAAACATAGTATGGCTTTACAACCAATCTCATATCTAGGAACTGCAGCTCATTCCTGTCCGGTGTTTCAAAGGTGAAAACTTTGAAGCCCTTGTCCGCAATCGTCAAAGGTCTTTAAATGTCGTCTATCTATCCCTGGAAGTCAGCGTTTTCAACAAAAACAAGATAATCATCTATATACCTGAAGATCTGTTTTGTTCAGGAGCCCAAAATACTTTCAATAGCCTTATCTACTTAACTGAGAAAAATATTACCGAGCACCGGTGCCACTTTCGACCCAACACATATACACCCCATTTCTGAGTATAGAGTCTGCCTTGCCATTCGACAACAGTAGGTTTAAGATAAGAAGACAACAGTTCTAAAAAGGGTCCCACAGAGATTCCGCCTTTTGAAATGAAATCTTCGTTACCATTTTTTATACATTTGATGACACACTGTAGAAGGGTTTTGTGCAGAAGAGAGTAAAACAAGTCCTGCACATCGATGCTAAACACGAAACACAACCCCGGATTATGGCACTTCAAATATTCAACAATTTCCAAAGAATTAGGCACTAGAAACGGATCGTCTATTGCCAAAGAAGACAAGTTCCTTTGTAAAAAACTTTAAACCTCATATTGCCAGGAAACGCGTTCCGTAACAATATAGCAGAATTGAATGTTGGGTTTGTCGGTTTTTGCAGAAAAAAATCATTCCAGAGAGTCCTTTTCTGCTTTCTTAACTGAGGAGCAAAGGCACTCTATATTCATTTCCTCCAGTAGGCGCAAGGCTTTGTGCTTATGTCTTTTCCCACTAGTACGAACAGGTTTTTAGTGATAGACTTCCAGGCTTTATCATTAAAAAGCTTTTCCAGGGGTACAACAAAATACCCTTCTTTATCGGAAACCATCACACGCAGGTTTCCAGACGTCATAAAGTTAACCAATGGCGAAAAGCTCCACTTCTTCACAGGCCCACCTTCACTCATTTTCGCAACCTCGACACATTCAACTACGCACCTAGGCTGCTCCTCTTGCCGGACCTGACACAAGATGGACCTCCCAGCAGACAGCTTTTCCTGTTGCAGCGTCAGCTGGACACAAAATTTCGGTCCCAACTTGAGCACCTTCTGGAACCTTTTTGGTGCCCTTGATCGCCCAACATCAGTAGCTGGCCTTTGAAACTGTCGAAAGTGGCTGCGGTAAGTAATGTAAAGAAGGCTACTAAAGGTATTTTGGGCTCCCGAACAAAACAGATCTTCAGGTATGTAGATGATTATCTTGTTTTTGTTAAAAAAAGTGACTTCCAGGGACCGACAGACGGCATTGTAAAGATTTTTTGAGGATTGCGGACAAGGGTTAAAGTTCTTTAAATTACAGGACCCCAGTATCACGACGTCATACTCCACCACGGTGCTCCCAGTCACCTGCTCACTAATCGCGGCCGCTGCTTTCTTCCCCAAGCGGTCACTGAACTTCCCCGCTCCTGCTCCATTCGTCATCAATTTGCCACAGCCTACTACCCACAGACAAATGGCCTGACAGAATGCCTGAACCGTACCCTCACCGACATGATTTCTATGTATCTCTCCAACCATCACCGCGACTGGGATATTAGCCTCACATATGTGGCATTCACATATAATCCCACACATCACGACACCGCAGCTTTCTCTCCTTTTTATCTTCTGTTTGGCTGCAATCCTTTGCTGCCCTTCGAAAGTGTACTGCCCGCCATTGCCCCCACAAATACTTATGCTCGGGACACCATCTCCCCCTCCAACGCCGCCCGTCTTGTTACCCGCAAGTGGTTGTAGGTGTCCCAATTAACTGAGAAACACCGTCATAACTGTCACTGTCACGATGTCACCTACCCTCCTGGCTCCCTTTTGTTGCTCTGGGTCCCATCTCGCCGTGTGAGCCTGTGTGAAAAACTTCTGCAGTGATATACAGGCCCTTACCGTGGCGTACGTCCGGTGACCATGGTGACATACGAGATCACCCTGCTGCATCCCCCGTCCCCCCCCGCTACACCCCACACTGACATCGTACATGTGTCACGCCTCAAGTCTTATAACTCGCACCCTCCCTTGACTGTGTAGTGCACACTGAGACTGTGCTTTTGCTGCAGGGGGTAGTGCTACGGATGCTGGGAGGACGAAGAAGCGTCTTGAACGACGACGGCGCTGTGGTGCATAGTTGTGTGCTGTTCGGCTGTCCCAGGCCGTCGATTCTCTGCCTGGCAGATTACCTCTGCTGCATAGAGCCATTAAGTAACAATATGCTGGAGGAAATGCATGCTATTTGTAGGTCTACATAAACCAAATACATTATGGACTCGGGGATTATTTTTGCGAAAGAATTCATTTTTACAATGAACAGTGCCGTGCTTAGAATACAACCCTGGGTGAAAATCATGAAGAAAAAGGCTTCCAAACACGAGCCGAAACGTCCTTTTTGGTCGGCATCCAAATCAAATCAAATCCACTTTATTTCAAACCTACAAGTTGGGGGTCCCCCAGGGAAAAAGCTGTCACAGACAGCTTGACTGGGTCCTGGGGGCCTACAGGCAGCATCACGCAGTGGACTTCACAGCACAGTTAAAAAGATATATGAACATGAAGCTCGTACCTAGAGCAAATGCAGTGTTTACACTGCTGTGCCACGATGCGGTCGCTTAACCCGTTCTGTCTCGCTATGCAGGTGATCGCTCCCCTCTGGATTACCACGCTTTTCCCCGCCCCTCTTGCTGCCTGTCCACCGGACATCTCGCCGGAATGGACGCCCGCTCTCAACCGAACCGATATGTGCCAGCCTTGCGCCATCACCGCTTCGCCCGATCGTGCGCTGACCTCACCAGTGCACTGCACCCTCGACAGACAGTTGGGAACACCATCGCCATCAACATCCCCTCCCGCTCCAGCTTTTAAGCAGCTTCGGCCACCGGCGTCGCCTTGTGGGCTCGGTGGCTGTGCCACGATGCGGTCGCTTAACCCGTTCTGTCTCGCTATGCAGGTGATCGCTCCCCTCTGGATTACCACGCTTTTCCCCGCCCCTCTTGCTGCCTGTCCACCGGACATCTCGCCGGAATGGACGCCCGCTCTCAACCGAACCGATATGTGCCAGCCTTGCGCCGTCACCGCTTCGCCCGATCGTGCGCTGACCTCACCAGTGCACTGCACCCTTGACAGACAGTTGGAAACACCATCGCCATCAACATCCCCTCCCACTCCAGCTTTTAAGCAGCTTCGGCCACCGGCGTCGCCTTGTGGGCTCGGTGGCTGTGCCACGATGCGGTCGCTTAACCCGTTCTGTCTCGCTACGCAGGTTAGTAAGCCATGTTGTCTTTACGCTAAGAAATCTAGTGATTACTTTTTGATACAGCTGCCGAGCCCGCAATGCTGCCTTGCCATTGTCACTGAGTGTTCTGATGTCATTATTTCCTTGCTCTTGTTGTCCGGCGACATAGAGACTAACCCCGGCCCTGCCTCACTCGAAACTGTAGTTGAAACATTGAGTGCGCTGACATTTTTAATAACGCCTTTTCATCTGTGTTCACTAATGAAATTCACCCACCAACTGCAACTTTCGCCGTCAATATAGAGTCCAGCATGCCTGCTATCGCGTTTTCTGAAGCCGGCATTACCTCGCTCATTGAACACCTTAAAACTTCATCATCGGCCGGCGTCGACGAAATTAACTCCAAAATACTGCGCAACACTAATAATATTTCTGCAATGTACTTATTGTTATTGTTTTCACAGTCGCTTTCTACAGGTTCCATTCCGGATGACTGGAAAGTGGGAAAGGTCATTCCCGTCTTTAAGTCCGGTAACAAAGATTCTCCTTTAAATTACCGTCCGATATCATTAACCAGCATACCTTGCAAAATCATGGAGCACATCATCTATTCACAAATCATGGACTTTCTTGACGCTATCAACTTCTTTCATCCCTCACAACACGGGTTTCGCAAGGGTTTGTCATGTGAAACTCAACTGGCAGTCTTTCTTCATGACGTTCACTCTAACCTCGACCTAAATTTACAAACTGACGCTATTTTTCTAGACTTTGCTAAAGCATTTGATAAAGTTCCCCACAGGCGTTTACTGCTAAAACTAACCATGCTAAAACTGCATCCTAACATCTTATTGTGGATCGAAGAATTCCTTTCTAAGTGCTCCCAGTTTGTTCTCGTTAACAGCCAGAGTTCCAACCCTCTTCCAGTAACATCAGGCGTACCCCAAGGTTCTGTACTTGCTCCCCTCCTATTCTTAATCTCCATAAACGACTTACCCTCAAACCTGGTTTGCAATGTTCGTCTGTTTGCAGACGACTGCGTTATTTACCACACGATTTCCAACACCTTTGACCAATCACAGCTGCAAAACGACATTGACACAGTGCATGCCTGGTGCGATGACTGGCTAATGTCGCTTAATCCTAATAAATGTAAACTCGTATCTTTTCACCGCCGGCGTAACCCCCATATTTTCTCTTACTCTGTTGCTAACGTTCCACTAGAATCTGTATACTCATACAAGTACCTAGGTGTCACCTTGTGCCAGGATCTCTCCTGGCGCTCTCATGTAACGAACATCGTCGCATCAGCTAACCGGTCATTGGGTTTTTTGAAACGTCATCTACGGCACGCCCCTCAAAGTATTAAACTTCTCGCCTACCAATCACTCATTCGACCAAAACTAGAATACGCATCTGCTATCTGGAGCCCGCAACAAGCATATCTCATCAGTTCACTAGAATCTGTCCAAAATCGCGCCACGAGGTTCATTCATTCTGCCTATTCATACGACATCAGTGTATCGTCACTTAAACGACAATCAGGTTTATCAACTCTTGCCCATCGTCGTCGCATTGCTTCTCTTAGTCTGTTTCATAAGTTTTTTTACAGTTCCCTCGGACAACCACCCTACATCACACCGCCCGCTCGCATATCTCATCGCACCGGCCATCCACTGCAAGTGTCATGCCAACGCACCCACACCGTCACTTTTTCCGCATCCTTTTTTCTTCGCACTGCTAAAGACTGGAATGGCCTTCCCCACGACGTTGATGCCATCACCTGCCAATCAAGTTTTGTGAACAATTTAAATATGCATTTCATAAATATCATGTAAGCAATCATATTCAACCCATATTTGTACTCCCACCCCTTATGTAACACCCCCAAAGTGGGGTCTTTAAGGTAATAAAGTGAAGTGAAGTGAAGCAGATGTCAAAAATGAATATGAACATGAAGCTTACACAAATAGCAAATGCAGTGTTTATACTTCGTGAAGAGTCATGAAGTAATATTTCAATATAATGTATTTCATTTCAATATATTAAAACAAAAAGCCAATACACGCTAGCACATTATGATGCAAACAAGAGTTAATCAATTAAAAACCAACCAGTTGCCCGTCGGTCGACTAGTGGTGTCAGTTTTTATTGGTCAGTGCCATTAATTTGGATCGCAATAATACTCATTGCCTCATCAAAAATTTTCTTAATTCGTGTCTAAATCTGTTAAGCAGAGCAGTAAAGTCAATGTGGGTTTTTAGTTTATTATACAGTGATGGTATGCAGTAGTCAAGAGTGGACCGGCCATAATTTGTACGTGTACGCGGCACTGGTTTTAGTTCCTTACGTAAGCTGTAAGCATGCAAGGGAGGGTGTGCATTATTTGGAAGGTTATGTTTATGCATAATTATGTTTATGCACAATTTCACGTTATGACTTATCCTGACCAGACGAGTTTTCGTCCAACTCTTGACTTCAGGAGACAAGAAAATGGAAAGTGGTGCTCGTTATGAAATACCTGATGGAAGCCGACAGTCACCAAAAACAAGAAGCACAGGAGATGCCTTTTTTTGTAGTTTTCATCAATGGGAGATTAAAAAAACCAGAAGAAAACAACCACATGCTGCCAGTAGGATCCGAACCCACAACCTCCGAATTTTGCTTCCGGTGCTCTACCAACTGAGCTACGGCAAACGGCTGTCCAACCTTCTGCTTTCGGGGGCAGAGGTGGGCATTTGATCTCAAATACCTCCCCTCAACCTCAAACAAAATTTGGTGACCTCACTCTACCTCAACCTCGCCAATTGGGGTTGAGGTTTCCTCAACCACCCTGAACTCATTTTTGCAGAGCCAACCAGCGACCTCACTCAACCTCATATTGTGAGGTTCAGGTCAGATGCCGGACCTCAAAAAGTAAAAATAAATAAAACTGCAATTTGAGTAGGCAATTGAAAATCTATCCACCGAGAATACAGTGAGTGAAACAAGCTGAAACAAGCTTGGTAACAATAAGTTATGGCATTTAAAGGTGCATAATTATTAGATATGGGTCATTCCATGCCAAACGTCCCAGACGTTGCGCTCGACCATCTCCAATTTGTTAAAAAAAATTCATGGAAACTTATCCTAATGTGCGTAATGAAAACGTGAAATATTTTTGCCGAAAAAATTTATTCATGAGGTGAGGGCAGTTTGAATACTTAGACAAGGCGAGAAACCAGGCACTGCTCAATAATTATTAACAAGTTCAAATTTTTAGAAAACACTTCAAAAATTTTTTCATTGACATTTGCACAGATTCTGCCTTCCGATATAATTCGGAGGATGCAGCTTTACATCGCATAAATATTTTTAAAAAATCGAAAAAATTATGAAAATGTACCATTTTTGTCGTTTTTTGTTTTAAATATCAACTTCCTCTCGGAAATTCAGAAACAGCCATTTTGTTCCCCTAGACTTCTAGTACCTATAAGTGTTGCAGGTGATGACACTGCGTACATAGAAGTAAAAAATATACTAATGTTGCAAGCGTCTTGAGCCAAAAAACACTCGCTAATTTCACCCCAAGGTGGTCCAAGTAAAAATACAAACAATAGCGGGTGACGTAGTACAGTTTATTACCTTTTATTTCTGAAATTTTCATAGGAGTAATTTTTGTTTGAAGCGAGAAAAAAAATTTTGAAGCTGAGCTCTCGCACCGCAAGTTGCGTTTGCTTTTAACGCCTCTTCACCGCAACACACGGCACCTGGCATGACACGACAATTATGGCCAGATAACTTCGTTTGCTGTCGTTCGCTATTGTGCATTTTTAGGGCTGGAGCTAAAGAAGATATCGCTCGACATTCAGCGGATGGTACACTATAAACGAGATCGTTTTCGCTTTCGAAGTTCGAACAGGCCCACTTTGGTGCGGGGTTGCCAAAAGAAGAAAAACAAGGGTATTCAACGTGCTGTCTCGCATGGACCACGAGGAGGGCTGACCAGCTGGCATGGCAGGCGCATCACAAGTGCTTTATTTATATCTGAATAAGATCTCGGAGAGAGCGCGCCTCGGAGTGCGTGCACGTGAAGACGTGAAGTGCACGCCGCTCCGGCGACTAACGCGAGACACTCTGGCGGTGAACGCGGCCCGCTCATGCATAGGTGTGTCTCTCACATGAAGGTACTCCGCCAGAATACTGGCCCGTCTGCAGTTATCGCTCGAGTATTAATGCAGAAATTGCACTGATTAAATCAAATACAACAAACACATCACATCGGAAACAACTGGGCATGAGCCTCTGACGGCCACAAAGGTACCACTTGGTGCTGCTGCGTCGCAGATTGTTTCAACACCGGATCGTTCTGCTCATTTCCAGATAGTCGTCTCGCAAGCTCTTATGCTGGTGATTACGTCTGTCATGGCGCCGACAAGGATGACTGACTGCAACAGAACCGCACCGAACAACTAGCTCACTTGGGCATGAGCCGCACTATCAACGTTAAGAAACTCCTTTCCCGTGAATACCTGTTCGACTACTCAGCGTTCCCATGCTTGCCTGCAGTGCAAACCTCACTTAAGGACAAGAACTATAGGTTTCGAGTGGCTACAGTGTCGGCAGTATCGTGCTCTGAGGTGAAGAGGCGTCAAGAAACGACGCAAATTGCGGCCTGAGAGCTCAACTTCAAAAATTCTTTTCTGGCTTTAAATAAAAATTACTTCGATAAAAATTTCAGAAATGAAAGGTAATAATCCGTTGTACGTAACCCACTATTGTTTGTATTTTTACTTGGACCACCTCAAGGTGAAATTAACGAGCATTTTTAGCTCAGAACACACTTTTTGCAACTTAAGTATTCTTTTTTTTTTACATCAGTGTAAGCAAGTTTCATCACCAATAACATTTATTATAGGTACTAGACATCTAGAGAAATAAAACGGCTGTCTCCGAATTTCCGAGAGATAGTAGATGTTTAAAACAAAAAACGAAAAAATGACACAATTTCATACTTTTTTTCGATTTTTTAAAAATATTTATGCCGTGTAAAGCTGCATGCTCCGACTTATATCGAAAGACCAAATCTGTGCAAATGCCAATGAAAAAATGTGTGAAGTGTTTTTTTTTTTAAATTTGAACTTGTGATAATTATTGAGCAGTGCCTGGTTTCTCGAATTTCTAACTATTCAAACTGCCCTCACCTCCCGAATAAATTTTTTTCGGCAAAAATGTTTCAGGCTTTCATTACACACATTACGATAAGTTTCCATGAATTTTTTTAAACAAATCGGAGATGGTCGAGCGCAACGCCTGGGACATTTGGTGTGATATATGTGATGTACTGTGACCGAAGCTGACCGTTTTGACCCAGAGGCATTGCATTTTGGTCGTTTCGATGAGTGGCAATCCAGCTTGGACTAAATGCTGAAAGGTGCCACATAAGCAGCGAGCCATGCAACCTCGACTGTTGCATACCACTTTTGCAGCTGACAGTACATGCAGTACAAGCTACTAATCCTGAATCTCGCTAAGGTCATTTTGGAGGGATAATTGATCAGACATGCTATTAACAGTTTGATAAAAAACACAATAACGAGCAAACATACGAATTTTACAGTACACATGCGGCAGGCATTATGGTCAATAAGGCGGGACAGAAGCAAGTTGTATTGATTGATATGTATTAGCGGCTTCGTAGTTCTATACTAGGCTCTTATTATTTTCATTAGTTTTTATTATTTAACACGAATGCCCCCCCTTTTTTAAAATTATGCTTGTGAAAACAGGTAGGCCAGATGGCAATACGCTGAAATGCACTCTTTTGCATCGGCTCGCCAGTCAAAGTCCACCTGAGCGAAACCTCTTGCTCCTCTGCAAAGCATCTGAAGCCTCTCCAAAACGCCTGAAGTGTATGGTGCTGCCGATCCTCTGAAAAGCAGCTGGCCAACCTAACTCATGCCATGCGAGAGAAGGACAGGGAAAGAAAAGAAAGATGCCAAACCTAGCAAACAAAAACCGCAAACTAAAAACAAGACAAGTACAGGACAAAAAAAAAATATGACAACTGCGTGCCTATGAACTACACACAATGTCACTTTGTAATCGGTTCAATTTACCAATTTTGAGTGACTTGTAAAACGAACACGAATTTTTCGCCCATGATCAGCCCATGTACATACAAAATGTGGCGGAAAAAGATACACGTTGTTGGTAAACTATGTGTGATGTAGCATCTGAATATAATTTTTCAACTTCCAGATAATAGTTCCAAATGCAAATGTTCCTGGAAAACGTGACGCTGCTTAAGAAGGAACCGAATCAGTCAACGCTTGTGCATTAGATGCGTATGTTAGTCACATCGTATTAGCCAGCTTCCAATCATACCTTCTTTAAACATTTGCGTTGTTTTCCCACTGGGCTATTTTACCACAATGCTATACTATATATTCATCAAATATAGCACGGCGTTTCGCCGTTATCGTGGTTCGGGATTATATAGTCTTGCCTCGTTAGTACGGACTTTGTTATGAATATGCTGAATTATAAACAATTTTCGCAAGAACCTGGATTTTTCAGTCTCTTTATGTCTCATTTGTATGAAAACTCAAATTTCTGGCACTGGAGAGTGCATTAAGGCAACTAAACTAAGAGCCTCACAGCAGCGTTCATAATGCTTTCCTGCGTTTGAGCAAGCATGTTTTTTTCTCGATCCCCTACTCCAATTTGCCGGAGGCTGACGCAATTTGTGGCCAATAAATTTTCTCACGATGGAGGCACCCACCAGGGACGGAGCTTGCTAGATAGAGGCAGAATGGTCTTGGAGACGACGAACTTAGGTTTACATACAACCAGCATAAAAGATTCAAGAACAAAAATGACAGCCATCACGCGGTTGGACCAAATGAGCAATCCCCTCACCCAGTGCCCGTTTGCTGCTGTCTCCCGTATGACGGTTCTTCCAAAAGCAAAAAGGAGAGAATAAACACCTGCAGTTGTCTTGTCTGTGGCTAGGGACGAAACTGCGACAGCGCCTTTGCACTCTACTATATGCAGATCTCAAGTGAAGCGCTCCGAATATCGTCATTTTTCTAAAAGAGAAACAGCACTTGCCTCCATGTCATAAGTATCAACAGCGCGGCAGGGCTGCCCAAGCAGCTCGGGTTACCTGCACGATTCATGGATCCAGAGCCCTCAAAGTATCCCGCTGCCACCCGGCCGCGGTTCTGCAACTTTCAGCGGCTCGTCAAGGAGACCTGAGCTGATCCGCCGATAACTACAGCACCTACTTGTGGGTTGCCTCGCCAGTGTTCTGCTTTCCAGTCACCACCATAACAAGCAAAGGGCAGGCAAAAATGCACAAGGTGTAGGTATTTAAAGGCAGCAAGCTGTTAAGTCATCTCCTGGCCTCCTAAAGCGGCGTACAGCGCATTCTGTAGGTCGACACGTCCAGGCAGAAAATTTACTGCAATGGTGAAACAATCCCCAGACGACAGGCTCATTCCTTGGGTCAACTGAGAATGACGATGGCACACTTTTGAAGTCAACAAGATGGTACACGAATGCGTGCGGCAATGCTCTCTCGGCACTAAGCATGTAAACTATGCATCTGTATGTGCCCAGCCATGGCAGGGAGGGAGGTGGGGAGACATTGGAAACGAGCAGGGCGCAAACACTCCAGGGGGAGGACCTCTGGCACCACCAAAGCTAAAAACAACCAGCGGCATTCCTCGCAGAAAAAAGGAACGCAACCACTCACCTAGACAAGGCTGCACATCTTTGTTTTTCATTTAGTTACAATAATGTAAGCTTATCTCGGTCTGTTACAGTTCGACCCACTGATACACTTCGACGGAGTCAGTGCACTAGCTACCACATTTTTTGAACGGCCAGAGTAGTATGCTACATCTGAACCAAGCAGGCTGTTCATGAATATGTAGAAAATTCTTCGCAAGCTATCTAGTAACGGTGATCTGAAGGGGAAGACTCCGATTAAGCCTGAAAACCTGCGACTCTTGGTTTTTCGTTTTTTTGTCAAATCAGCGGCTGCAAGTGTTTAAAGCTGCCCTAATTATGTCCCCCTGCTAACGTAGGTTGCTCCGGTTCCCGTCCAGCAGCCATTCCAGCTGGGTTCCCCTTCACTGGAAACTAAACAGCATCCGTGACGTAAGAGCACGCACCAGGCATGAACGTGACAAAGCAATCTTTGTTTGGACCATATGATCGCCGAGGAGCTTCTTCACTGCTTGTTGGCCATTGACCAAACAGGATGAATTTGACATCGCCATGGCAAAAGCTCCAAGATTATTTCGTTGTCACGACTAATGTCGCCGTTGAGCGACAACGGTTCCGCCAGCGTGCTCAGCTGCCAGGTGAATCCCTGGATTTATTCGTCACAGCTCTTCGAGAGCTTTCTGTTGCATGTGTCTTCGGTATGCAATTGGAAAAATTCATTCGGGACCAGCTTGAAGAAAAGACGGGCTGCCACCAGCTATGGGAGCAACTGCTGCTGGAAGGTTCTGCTCCGACGTTGTAACGTGCGCTCGACACTGCCAGAACAATGGAAACGACAGAACAACAGTCGCTGCAAGTCACTCCATGTACAGGTGTTCACGTAATAGAGCATCATGCATCACCAGCCGTGCAACCAGAGCGTTCTGCAGCCTCTAGAGCAGCGCTAGGACAGCTAACAATCAATTCTAGAGTTTGTTTCTGCTGCGGCTCCCCACGGCCCATAGCAAGTTCTTCAAAGTGCAGAGCAAGAACACGGACGTGCAACAAATATGGTAAGTTGGGTCATTACGAACGTATATGCATAAGTCTGGAAAAGCCCAGGCAATCCCTGGCCATTCGAGAGGTCACTGTTGTAGATGATATTGGAGTTATAGATCTTCACCTTGGGCGAAGGCATACACAGGAACATGCAAGTGCAAGCTGTCACTATTTCACTGTTAGTGGGCACTGGCTCTGCGGCCTTAATTTTGTCTGCAACTACATACGAGAGGCTGAAGCTTTCGACTTAGTTGCAACCATCTACAGGCAAACTCTTCGATTTTTCACGCAATCGCATTGTTGTGTGCGGATGTTTCGTCGTTCCCATTGTATTCCGTGACTGCCAAGCAAACGTGCTCTTCCATGTCGTGCCTGTAGGAATGTATATCCTGGGGTTGGACGCTATCATCACCCTGCGTCTGCAAATCGATGGCAGATGCGTGACACCTTCGTATGCGCCTCAGGGCATTCCCAGTGAATTGCACGCAGACTTTGCACACTTGTTCAAAAGGAAGCTAGGTCCGGCTAAGAACTTCATTCACAAGTTCGTGAAGGCGCAACTCCACTTGTTGCAAAATTGTAGCGATTGCCGTTAGCAGTAAGAGACCAGGTGTCCGAGGAACTAAAGCGTCTTGAACGTGATGGTATCATTGAAAAAACTCAAAACTCTGAATGGGTATCACCGCTTGTCATTGTGCAGAAAAAGGATGGGTCAATACGCTTATGCGTTGATTTACGTCAGCCCAACAAGGCATGTCGTCGACATGTTCCCGCTGCCACACATAGAAGGCCCTATGTTGTACGTTCCTCTTTTCGTCCTGTGTTTGCGCTGTTCCGTTTTAAGCAATGTTGAACCAACTAGCCCACAACAACACCCTCGTACACACAAAAGAGTTCCTGAATAAGCTGCATGGTGCAAAATACTTTTCAGATTGGATTTAGCTACAGCGTACTGCCAAGTTCCGTTGAGCCCAGAAAGCTCGAGATTTAACAGCGTGCGTTTATTACGGACCAAGGATTGTACCGATTCCAACGTGCATGTTTCGGCCTTGCTTCAGCACCGGCAGCTTTTCAAAAAAATGATGACTACGATTAATAGATGGCATCATCGTTTTGGCACCTCACTTGACGAACATAACGTTGTGTTGTGTTTAATGGCGCATAAGCATCTATGGCTATCATGCGCCAAGCTCAAGTTACAATGAATTTTTTTCTGTAGATTTTGCAAAGATAAAAAATGATGGCGGTGTAGAGAGCTTGAAAAGGCATTTCCTTCTACCTAGTATTCTATAAATGGCTAACATTAGAAGTTAAAAAGGAGGTCGGGTAACCTTATCAGCCGTCCTCGGCTGGGCAAGGACTGGAGGCCCCGAACCAATCAAAACAAAAGCAACCTCTGCCCTATTCTCCGGAATGAGAAAGTGGTTGAGGTGTACTAAAATACAAACAGACCAGTGGGTAAAAAATTTTAGAGCCTCTTGAGAAGTCCGGTTTCATTAAGAAAGCTAAAAACACATGATATATCAATAATTGCATCATCTCCTAAAAGCAGTGCAGGAAGAAAAGGAATGCATTCGGTGTAGAATTTAGTAAAGTACTTTTTCCTTGGTTTTTCTAGTTTCGCACAAGAAAATAAAATGTGGTTAATCGTAACTTTGTCTCCGCATTCTTCGCATACAGGTTGATCTTGTTTTGTCAGTAGAAAATTGTGTGTGAGGTGCGTGTGTCCTATACGAAGACGGCAGATAATCACTTCCTTAAAACGTTCCTGGTGGGTGCAGGACTTCCATTCGCTTATAACTGGTTTGACATTGTGTAGTTTGTTTTTTACTTCATAGTTCCACGCATACTGCCATTTCTGCCTTATGTTACGATGTATTAAGTTAATGCAATCTTTTAACGGAATATTTTCTTTCTATACTTACTTGTCACGCGCTTGAGCAGCACGTAAGTCTGCTCTGTCGTTGCCATTAATTCCAATATGGCTTGATACCCAGCAGAGTTTTAGGTTTTATCCTTTAGCTGTGGCTATTACTATGTTGTGTATGATATCACCAAGTATAGGAGTGACTGCATTTCAAGAGTGGAGAGCTATAAGTAAACTTAGTGAGTCGGTGTAAATAACACTGTTTTTAAGGTTCTCCTTTACTGTTTGATTAATGGCTACATAGACGGCGTAACATTCGGCAGTGAAGATTGATGCACACTGTGGAAGCCTTACTATCTGACTGCAATTCCCTTGTACCACTGCACCTCCAACGTAAGCATCTGTTTTTGAGCCATCTGTGTAAAATGCTCTGAAGGTACTGTATTCTTCCTCGAGTGCACGAAATTCTTGGAGAATATGTTTCTGTGGGGTTTGTTTTTTACAGAACTGCATAACAGTAAAATTGCAGATTGTAGGAAAATGATACCATAGAGGCAGCGGATCATGTCTTCGAGCAATGTCAGGTAATGTGTCCAGTAGGCCGAGGTTTTGGCACATCTCTTCAAAACACAAGAGCAGTGTCCTAGTAGTCTGGTTTGTTGTTAAAGAGTGTTCTAGATGGGCACTTTGTTGCTACTTGGTGACAGATATGTTTAGGCAGTGAACGGATTTTTAGGATGTATGAATACGTTAGCATCGCTCTTCTGTCTATAAGCGATGCTTCGTTAGTTTCTACATACAGACTGTTTATGGGCGACGTCCTATATGCACCAGTGGAAAGACGTAAACCTAAATCATGTACTGGACCCAGTCGTTTAAGATACGATGGTCTTGCTGACACATAAACTATACATCCGCAATCTAAGCTAGAACGAACAGCAGACCTCGTTTTAGTGAGAACAGCACAGCCACTATTTTCTGTGTGGAGAACTGAAATCCATTTTTGTCTGCCCATGTCTCTAGTTTGTTTATTGTTAACTGTGTTAGCCTCTCGCATGTTGCTACATTTGATGATGTACAAGCTATTTGAAGGTCTTTGACATAGACTGAGTACATCATGGGACTTTGGGATTACTTTCCTTATGGAATTCATCTTAACAATAAACAGTGTTGTGCTTAAAATACACCCCTGAGGAACCCCGTCCTCTTGAACGAAGTTCCTGGAAAGGGTTGATCCCAGGCGTACTTGAAATGAGCGGTCGGAAAGGAAGTCATTAAGGCAGTTCAACATCCTGCCGCGGATACCAACTCCCCTAGGTCGCGGAGGATCCCAAACCTCCAGGTTTGGGATCGAAGAAAACGGCAAGACAATGCTGTGTGTGTATAAAAGCTTCTCTTATTGTGTTTTCGAGGCGAAATAAATGGTCTGTCGTTGAGCATCCCTTTCTATAACCGCATTGATGGACATCAAGAAGGTACGACTGCACAAATGGAACAGGAGAGGTGAAACGATAACACAGGCGCAGTCCTACCTTTTACCTGGAATAAACCAACCAGCCCACAAAAGCGTTCTACTACCAAAAAAACTCGCTGAACCATTGAAGACCTTGGCTTTTCTGGACCAGCACCCATGTTTATAGTAAACGAAATGTCCGGAGGAGTACAAAGTGTTGCTAGCTAGGGCTACAGCAGCCAAGAAAGTCCACAACTGGAAATATGCATGGGTATCTCGTGGCTGGATCTTGGCACGAAAAGCAGGCAATTCGGACATTATCCAAATTACTACAGAGGCAAACTTGGGCCTTATAGTCTAGTTCATTCGAAATGCTGACCATACAAAGAAATGACAAATTTTACACGTTAAATCAACCACGCAGCATACTCCATTGCAATGTAAGAACCATAGCTAGAAATTTTGATGGCCTTTGTACATTTCCAGCACAGCACAGCTTTCTGTATCATTTTATAGCAATTACAGAAACCTGTCTGACACCCAGTGATAGCTATAATATTCCCAATTATGTATTTCTATCCCAGCCTCACAACGTTAACAATCGAGGAGGTGGCGTAGGCCTGCACATTAGACAGACACTGGGAATGTCCATTTCTTAACGCAACCGTCAGCAGCAGTTGAGAATTTCTGTTTGTTGAACTCGAAGGCGCCATGGTTGGTGTTGTATAAAAAGCGCCCCGCAAGCAGATTGCAACAAATGATCTGGAATCTGTTCTAATCTGTTGTTTTCATATGGATTTCCAAATCTTATATCTACGCCGACACAATTGTTCTAGCTCGACATGCCTCGATTATGACTGGGAGGGGGGAGGGGGGGCATATGACACCGCTGTGGCAGATCACCTGGATGGCGCCTTTTTATATCAGGCAGGTGATAGCCATAACATTTCTGACAGCAGGTGCGGAATTATGAAGAAAATATATTACCAGAAATGCGCACTTGTGCTCTCTCATATCAACTTTGCTGACCTTATTGAAATGAATGCGAATGAACAGTGCCGCAGCCATGTAAATGGAATTTAAGCCGTGATAAACGACTGTAGCTTTATACAAAAAAAAATCATACTATACACATCCAGTAGGCCCCTGGATGAGAGGAGCTCTGCTAAACATGATGAAAGCACCTGATCACTGGCACACCAAAATGAAACAAAACAGAGGGAACGCATATTACAAGATTCATAGAAAGAAAACAAGCAATTGCTTCCATGCGTATATTTTAGCAAGCAAATAAATGCATGCGTCGGCAATTCCAAGAAACTATGGGCTACAGTGAGCTCGATAATTCGGCCTACTGCACCAAACCAGATACTTGCCAATCTGGCCTTCTTCGCAGATAAACATCACTTATCAGATCAGTTTAACGATCACTTTTGCTCAATGGGTGACGATTTACTCATAAGTATGGGCCTCACAGACGAACCTTCTCTGCCTGAGCATCATGAAAAGACTTTTGGTTTCACAGAAATAAGCAGTGATGAAATAACAAGTACGCTTAATTCAATAGACGCCAGTAAGACCATGGGCCTCGACAGTGTTCCAACATACATAATTAAAAATAACAGTGGCGTCCAAGCTGCTACCTTAGCTCCATTATTTAACAAAGCGTTTCTGACCGGCATCTATCTTTAAAGCTTGCCAGGGTGGTCCCCATCTAAAAAGTGGGAACCCTAACAAACTTGGAAACTATAGGCCAATCTCAGTTCTTAGCTGTATCAACACTCTTCGAAAAAGTATGGGCTTATAGAATTCCACAATTCCCGACTAAAAATAAAATTCTATCAGCGTTCCAGCATGGTTCTCAGAAATTCAGATCGACCACCACGGCTATGCTTTCTGTGATCGACATAATTAATGAAGCCCTCAGCAATAACAATATTTCTATTCATGTATTCCTAGATATTAAAAAGGCACTCGATACTGTGGATCTCAATATTTTATGCAAGAAACTAGAACGATATGGGTTTAGAGGTGCGTCACTAGATTTATTAAATTATTTGACTGGGCGTCCGCAATGTGTTATTATAGAAGAACAGGCGTCAAGTTCGCGTTCGATTTCTGTAGGTGTTCTGCAGGGCTCAGTACTGTGGCCCATACTTTTCATGCTTCACATAAACAACTTGCCAGACTGCCTAAATAATAGCCGTGCCATTATGCACGCTGATGATACCTCGTTATTGGTTACCGCTCAATCCATAGAAACAGCCATACATATTTAAAACTCAGAACTTCAGAGAACCAATAGATGGTTTTCTACAAACAGACTTACTTTGTATACAGCCAAGACTAAATGTGTCATATTTACGTCCTCCTACAAAAGGTGCCAGAATACTTGCTCCGCTTTATCAATAGGAGACAATGACAGTGAAGAAGTTAAAACTATTCAGTACCTGTGTAACATTAGATGCTGCATTAAAGTGAAAACCGCACATAAAAAAATTACGCAGCAAACTTTCCTATGCATGTTTCATACTCTCTAAAGCTCGGTGACATTTCGAGATACACACAATACAATACAATATACTTTAGCTGTTTCCAGTCCCAATTAACTTACAGCATAAAACATGGGGGTTGACTTGGATAATTTACACTGAGCCTGTTTTATGCCTATTGAGAATAATGGCTTGGACGGCGCCGAACATGCCCTCTTGCCCTTATTTATTAAACCTATGAGGTCCCTGGTCAGGACATTACACGAGGGGTGGACATAACATGGCAAAAATGTTAGGAGAGAAGACTTGCTTGATGGGCTTCGATTGCCGACTTGAAATGTGACAGGTCACTGATGATGGCGATATGTTCTGGCAGGCAGTGTGTACAAAGAATGAATTCTGGTATGTAACAGTACGTGAGGGGTACACAGCGTTGTCTGATAATATAGTTATCTAGAGGTCATGAATGATGCAAATCTATGAAAGAGGGGCGGGAGGAGGGGTAGAGCGAGCTGTGACTTTAATACTGAAATACTGCTGCTAATAGAGGGGATAAATCGAGGGGCGTTGTTCTGAATGGATTTGAGG
Source organism: Amblyomma americanum (assembly GCF_052857255.1). Lineage (NCBI taxonomy): Eukaryota > Metazoa > Arthropoda > Arachnida > Ixodida > Ixodidae > Amblyomma > Amblyomma americanum. Next base: position 166,672,837 of record NC_135503.1, read on the forward strand.
GTTTTGATGAGGGTCAAAAATAGCATTAGCATATTCCAGTTTAGGGCAGATTAGGGTCTTATAAGCAAGGAGTTTAACAGAAGGCAGGGCAAGCGATAGATTGCGGCATAGATATTCTAAAACACGGTTAGCTGAGTTGGTGACATTGTTTACATGACATGTCCAATTTAGATCATTAGATATATGAGCACCTAGATATATGCAGGAGTCAGTAAGGGTGAGGATGTTATCATTAACAAAATAAGTAGTAGGAACCACATAATTATAGCGATGGTGGAATGACAACAGGGAAGTTTTACTTACATTGAGCGCCATGAGCCAAATGTCACACCATTCTAGTACTCTGTTAAGATCTTCTTGTAAGCTGGAAGCATCTACGTAATTTGTTATTGGGCAATATAAAATATAAGACAGAGTCATCGGCAAAGAGATGAATTTCAGAAGAGATGTTATTAGGCAGATTATTAATATAGATAAGAAAAAGGAGAGGACCAAGGACAGGGGACATCGGGGATGAATGTGAATTTAGATAGGAATCCAATGAAGGTTGCGATTTGAAAGTTTAAGCAATAAACACTTGCGGTGAACTTCATCAAACGCTTTTTCATATTCCAATAACAGGGTATCAACCAGGATGTTCTGATCGATGAAAGAATGCAAGTCATCAAGGAAAAGTGCGAGCTGAGTATCACATGAATGGCCTTTGCGAAAACCGTGTTGGTTGGGATGAAAGAAATTATGACAAAAAATTAACGACGCTCGAGTAGATAACATGTTCCATGATTTTGGAGCAGATGCAAGTGATGGAAATTGGTCGATAATTATTTGGAGAACAATTCTCCAAATAATTATCAACCAATTGCTGCCTTTCTTAAATACGGGAATTATTTTGCCAATTGGCCAGTCTGCTGGAACATATCCAGTAGTTAGTGACTGCTGAAATATGAGTGACAGGATTAGACTGCACATGTGTTTAGTGTTCTTTAAAACGTCAGCATTAATACCGTCAACCGCAGTTGATGAATTTTTTTTTTGACGACGCAGTTGGGATTCAAGATTATGTCAGTCATCCAGGGAATTGGTAAGCAGGTGCATATGGAAGGTTTTGAAGAGGCTCATGGGTGAAAATAGAACATAACACATTAGCGACTCCAGAATCTGGTATAGGGGAGCCATCAGAATCACAAAGGCATATAGTGTTAGATTCAGTCAGACGAACACATTTCCAAACTGCCCTATGGTTGTTATGCAACATAAAGAAAAAGAACCGTCGTTTTACACCAAAACAAGCCAGATTTCAGCACTTTTGTTTCACAACTCATCTTTGGGTGTGCACTCGACAAAGCAATCTCTCAGAAATGCTTGAAAAGCTTGTATTCGTGCTCAAAATGATGAGAAACATCGTTTTTAAAGCGAAACGAGTTAGATTTGGACGCTATAGCTTCACAACATTTTTTTTTTTAGCTGTACACTCAACAACACAATATTTCAGAACCTCGTGAAAAGTTTGTATTGGTGCTTAAAACGACGAGAAGCGTCGTTTTAAACAAAAGAAGCCACGTTTGCACTCATTCGTTTCACAACTGATCGTTGGGTGTGCACAAAATAACGAAATCTCTTATAACTGTGTGAAAAGCGTGTATTCGTGCTAAAAACGATGAGAAAAGTCGTGTTAGAGCAAAACGAGCCAGATGTTCTTTAGTGACCAAATAATGCCAGTGTCCACGTTGCACTACTCGTACCAAGAGTGCTGTCTGGCATTTCCTCTTTTCCTTCGTTTCAGACATACAGTCCCCACTTACAATAGTCACTTAGCAGCACAGGGAAAATTTCTGATATCTACGTGTCACGATGGATGGATGGATGGATGGATGGATGGATGGATGGATGGATGGATGGATGGATGGATGGATGGATACGGCTGAACCCTTTACATCGGGCGGTGGCTCAAGCCACCTAGCCATGTGACTAGCCACAATGACTTTGGCCAGCGCCACCTTCAGTATCAAGGAGTAAAAATCTGGAATAAGATCCCTTATGCAGTCTTAACCACATCTAATTCATTGAAGACGTTTTTTCTTTCAGAAACCTCATCTAAAACGTCAATTGCTTAGTTGCCTAGTTCTTATTATCCTCTGTATAGTCCATGTTAGGTTTGCTATTCATATCACGTTGTCAATTCTGAGGTATTTATTTTTTATAATGAATGCTGCTCTTGCTGTTTATTGACCCCAGCCCTTGCGCACTTTTCTAATTTGTATAAATTTGCTATCGTACACTTTGCATTCCTGCAACATTTGTATACATGTATCATTTTGCTATCCACTCATTAGCGCTTCTGCACTTGTGTAATTTGAGTTGTGTACCTTTTTGCACTTTTGCTTGAGTTGTGTATCTGTATTTTGACATGCAGTGGAAAACAGTTGTCATCAACGATTCTTTTGCTTTTAATGTATGGATCCATAACTAGCGCCTATGGCTGAGGATCCAGACTTTGATGACATACATTGTACTAAAGGAATGGACGTAACAGACATTTAAATTGAAAGATGAAGGTGTCCTATGAGGGTGGTCAGATGCTCTAAGTGGAGGCAATGCTGGCTGTAGTCACACTCCCATGTTGCGCACTAGGCGTTGCCTCACTGCTGCCTTCGCCATGAGCGACTTTTCAGAGGCATCGTGTCCCTGAGCTTCTCATTGGAACAGGTTGCGCTGCAGCATTGCTCCCTCTTCTATTTAAGCCTTGGACTTTTTCTGGCTGTATTCTTGAAACGTTGGGAGGTATGGCAGAAAAGTGCGCAGCTGCCCTGTCCAAGCCGAAATTCAACGCAGTACGCGACAACGCTCCCGAGGTCATCTGCAAGCAACCGCGGGTACTTTTCGCTTTCCCTGGAAATGCTGCCAAAAACTGAAAACAGCGAAACTGCTCCATTTCCTTTCCCCCAAAACCAATTATTATTATTATTAAACTCTCACTATAAACGCTCGCCTCGAGCTGACGTCTTCTCCACGACTGTGTGAGGCCACCGAATGTGGAGAAAATAATATCAAAAGAAAGGGATGCAGGTACGCAGATGGTGAAACGAGGCGCGCAATCTTGGGCACCAACATGTGGCGCTCTTTACAACCAACACATGCCGCATGGCTGCGTTGCAGACGAAAGACATACAACAGCACTGCTGTGTTTCTGAGCCGCCTGCTGGTCAAGTGAACACTTCAACACCACCAAAGGTACCAGGTACGGAAGTATGCTTTGATACGCTCACCTGCGCAATGTGAATCCTGCTATTTGGAATCTGTTCAAGATCTTGCTGCGAAGCTGTACCGACATCTCAAATTCCCAGAGGCGCGACGGTCGACCCCGACAATCACGGCACGGTGACAACGCTAAGCTACAACTGGCAGAATGGCTTAAGAAGGAAACAAGTTATCCCCGCGCTTTTTCGACAACAGGAAGTTACAGTTCAGCGCCTGGTGACAAGCGCGAGTCACTAGGGTTATTTCTTGTCCTACACTAGCTACACTAGTGTAGCCAGTGTAGCAATGGGCCATTTTCTTTAACAATGTAGAAAAAGTGTAGATCCGCTCACACATGCAGAAACGAACGTGTACTGGGCAGGCACCGAAAGTGCGTGGAGCAGCCCGAGAAAATCGAGCACCTGGCGGCGCGCTCTGGCAGCCCGCAGGCAGCCGCACGCAGGCAGCCGCGGGCTGCCTGCGGGTTCTCGCGGTGCTGCACTTCGCCATTCGTTTCAGCGGTGCAAGATGGTCTGCACGACGCCATTCGTTTTAAAAAAGTGCAGACGTTGTGCAGGTCTAGTTCAGGAGAGTGCAGAAAAATTGTGCACCTCAGGTCCGTTCGATTCGCCTGCACTGCCTGCACCAGTTCTGTAAAGTTCCGCAGCGGTGCCGTGGCGGTGCCGCGAGCGTGCAGCGCCAGTTCCAGCAGTTCAAGTGCTGCCTACTTCCAAAACTAATGGTCGAGTGCAGGCCTGGTCGTCTGCTAGCCTTGGCGTCGCCAACAAATTGCAGCCAGCAGCGTGGCGCCCAAATCAACGGCCTCCAACATCCCGAACCGCGCGAAGAATTTTCAAACAGCACATCGCAGCGAAGTGTTGCCATGAAACAGCCTCGATGCAACCTCGCGGCAGCTAAGCGAAACGCACGTGTGTACTTTTACTGAACACGACTGATCAAGGTGTGCGCGCACCGACTTGCATGTTAAGCGGTTGTTGCAACTTGCAACAAGGTGCATCATGCGCTGTATGCACGTGTTTATTTTTTAGTTAACATAACCGGCTTCGAGTAATAATATAACTTTATTAGTAGAAAGGAAAGACGCCGGTTACGGGTCCGTAGAGAGCACGATGGTCGAGAGACGAAAGGTGCCGGCGAGGGCCGCCGTCCCCACTTCCGTCGCCGCCTTCTCGGGTTGCCACTCACGTTCCATGAGAGTCGGCGGGCCTGTGTGAGGCACCGTTATCATTGACGAGTGGAATAGTTTGAGTATATCCGCCGTTTATCGCAAAGCGCAAGCCATCGTCGCGCAAGCGGTCGTCTGCTTCCATGGCGGCTGCAGCTGCACCATTTCGGCACCAGGTCCGTTCGATTCGCCTGCACTACGTGGACTGGTTCTCGAGGTACTGCACTTCGCCATTCGTTTTAGCGGTGCAAGATGGCGCCGTCTGCACGACGCCATTCGTTTCAAAAAAAGTGCAGACGTTGTGCAGGTCTAGTTCAGGAAAGTACAGGAAAGCTCTCAACAGGATGTGGGGTCGCCGCGCCTCTCTCGGCCTGTCCCTAGAGAGCCTAGGGAATCGCTAGGGCCGGCCGGCCGGGCGTCGTGGTCCGCGGGCATCAGTGCTGCCAACCCTAGAGATTTTCCCCTAGATCTAGGGAATTTGAACTTTGTTTAGGGGGAAAGGGATTTTTGTTGTAATCTAGGGAAATTTTACTGTCCGCATGTGTCTTTTTTATTTTTCGATGTGAATCGGCTCCTTATTCACTGTTTCTTCACCACCTTGATTTTGAGAATCTGGCTATGCGCCATGTGCACGAGGGCAAAGCGTTGTTGGGATCGAGGTGGCGTGGTCGGGCCGGGAGGAGGTACGAGGATGACGAGACTCAGGGAGACTTTGGGGGACAACAAGACATTCTATTTATATGGTGAAGGAAATGCACGGACTGTACAGAGATGATGAGGGAAGCGCTGGTAGAGACTCGATGGGTAAGGCGGACGGGCGCCCTGAAATAGGGTTTGCCTCCGGTTCCCGCCTTCTTTACCCGTTAAGAAACAAGTCTGGCCACCGCCCTTGAACAGAGTCGATGGCGCATCTGCCTAGGCAAAAGTTGGGAAGCTTCCTTTGCTTCGAATTTCCTGGTTGGTTCCTGGAACAGTCTAGCTTTAGCAGTACCAGAAGCACGCTGTCCAAGAAGCACGATTCCTCGAAATCACGGCTGAAGGTAGTTGGGTGTGTTTAGAGGAAACTGACGCCAACCAATATTTTTAACTTTAGCCAAGGTTTCTGGACCAACGCGGTCTCTTCTTCAGGGGTGACTAAAGTGTGCCAGCAGCAGCGGGTTGCTGCCTTCGTTCTCCGTTTGTTAGCGCGTGGCGCACTCCATGCACTAACGTACGCGGAGGAGAGTGTTGCTGGAGTGCTATTCATCGACACCTTTGTCAGCCGGATGTGCCATGACTCCGCAGTCGCCTCTTGAACCGGTTTGGCTCCACGGCCAAGACGCTCACCTCCTCGAAGGCTATCCTGTGGTCGGCGCGCTCGCAGTGTTCGGCGAGGGAGTTAGATTCTTAATTCATTTGCCGGATGTCATTTTTGTGTTGCCTTATTCTTTGGTGGAGGTTTTTTGTTTCGCCAATGTATGGTGCCGGGCACTTTGATCATAAGATTTTGTAAACGACACCTGGTTGTTTTTCTCTGGGACACGGTTTTTCGGTCGTGGCAAGAAGCTGCTTGTTGTCGAAAGAGGTTCGTGAGCCTATGTCGATTCCATGTTTTCTCAGAATGCGTGCGAGTGCCTCGCTGGTTCCCCTCACATATAGAAGCACAACACGCGCGTTTCGTTGTCTCATTGTTAGCTGGTTCCCCTGTCCTCTGAGCTTGACTGGCGACCAACGCGCTGAATAAAGCCACGTGTGTAGCCATTCTTCTGTAGGCCGGCGAGAACGGTGGATTCTGCTTTTTTTCTCCGCTTCAGAGGAGCAGATTGACTTTGCTACTCCAGTCAATCTGCACCTCACATTCTTCGTCACCACGTCATCATCATAATTTATTTTTCTCTTAAGGCCCCGCCCCTTCACAGGGCATTACATAAGGAGGGCTTCGTACATAGGAAAATACAAGAACAAAGCCAAAGAGGTTTAAAAAAAACAGATCTAGTAAAACATATATAAACATAAAAAGAGGGAAACTAGGACAACGATACAAGCAGTAACATCAAATGAGAACACAATTAGAACAGTTAAAAAAATTCAATCGAGCAGAGAGAGGAAATTACAAACGAATTGTTTCAGCACTTTAATCTAAGGGTGAGCTGCTTGTTGGAAGGGCTGGTCTAGGTTGGACTCTCTTGGCTGGGTTCCGGTGAAATTCCGTAGAAAAATTCGTGACGAGTCTCCTTAGAACCAGTCCCCGTGACTCGCCAGTTGAAGGTGAAGTGGTTAGTCTTCTTGAGGCCCAAGTCGACCCGGATGCAAGCAGAAAGAGTCGTTGCTCTTTCACAACAGCTTAGGCGACTTCATATGAAGTCTCGTAGGCGTGTGTCACCACTTCGCGCACTTTTGCGTGCACTGCCAGATACCCTTAGAGCGTATGGGGGTAGCGGTCTCGGTCACAAAGGAGATGCCCTCGACTTAGCGATAAAGCCGATCTGTTTGCGGGATGTATCGTTGGAGCGTGTACCGTACAGAGACCCAAAGAACTTCATACCTCTTGAGGAGATATACCTCGGCGGAAAAGTGATGTCGGCACTGTCGGAACCTCACGGCATACACCGAACCATTACTCATAACTTCCGCCTCAGATGTTTGAAATTTTATATTGAAGCGGCAAGCCAGATATTAACCAGATTCCCATTGGACAACGTCCAGATCAAGAGACTGGAGGCAATCGACCCGCAAGTTGTCATCGAAAAGCGGATTTATTCAATAGCCCCACTTGCCACATCATTCCCTTCTGTGGTGCCAGAAAGAGAAATGAACAAAATTGAAGCAGAATGGAGACTGCTCCGCAATAGAGAAATGGACCTGCCGGCAGATGCGAGCGTTCAACGCTTTTGGAAACGAGTGAGAGACGCCTGGCAAGGAGATGGGAGCCCAATGTTCCCTCTCTTGAGCGACTTCGTCTACAAGCTTCTCTGCCGCACTCCAGTGCAACAGTGGAGAGAGTTTTCTCTCAGATCAACCTGATGAAAACAAAGACCAGAAACAGCTTGATGACGCAAACCCTGGCAGCTACGTTTCACGCCAAGCGGGTTCTAAGAGGGGCCAACTTTTATGACTTTGCAGTGAAAGAACGCTTAATTGGCCTCATGAAAAAAGAAATGTGTATGCAGGAGTGAAAATCAGTCGGGATGCCACCCGAATGACGTGTCCTATGTTTTAGCGTTTGTTTGTCCACGCCAACATTTGGGCACAAAGTGGATTTTCCCTCGCTCTTTGACTGCAGCCGGTGAGCGTAAGTGTTCACTGCGAGATTTTCGTTCATTTCAGGGCTTAGGCCAGGATTTATTAGGCTTTGATATTAACTAATGTTTTCTTTACCCGTGATCACGTGGTACGCGAGTTTGCATGGGAAATCAATGTGTTATTGTAATCAAAGTTGCTACCAAAGTGTGGTAAGAGGGTCTCTGCGAAATAAAAGAGTTCACAATTCAACTACGCACCTTTTTTCCATGCCTGAATATTTTTTTCGCATCTAGGGAAATCAAGGGAAGTTTGAGTGAAAATTTGGGGTAGAAGTGGCTTTCGAGGTTGGCAGCCCTGGCGGGCATTCTCTTCGTGAGCCTACGCGGCGGCGCGCGCGTTTCGGGAGCTGTCCAGGTATGGCTTTTTTGCGTGGTGCGCTCGTCGGCGCAGCCAGCTGAAATTTCTGTACAGTTCTTGCTTCCACGACATTGCGACGACCCCCAAAAGGCGCTGACCCGCGAGAAATCGCCAGCGACATAAAGGTACGCATTTTATCTCAAATTTCGCTTCATGAAGAGCTGTACCGCTTACCTACATGCCTTGCGCATTCCAGGACCTCGTTTTCCTGCTGCAGGAGCACGTCGTGCTGGTGTTCAAAATTTTGCAACTCCATTACGACGACCCACATAAGGTGCGGTTTGAGGACCGCCGGCGTCGCCATCTCAACCGCCGTCTGACAGCCACGATGAAGCGCTTGTCTGGCGTGCACGTTCTCAATCACGAGGTAAGGGTTGAACAACGTTTTCGCAAGTTTTCTCGTGCAGAACTCGCCAAATTGCGGCGCTTGTAACGTAACTTTTTTTGCAGCATCGTTTCCTGGATGCTTCTGGCGAGCCGATGCTGTCCTTGTTTGCCGCAGACCGATATCACGTGGCGAGAGACCGGGGCATCGACCAGATGTCAAAGATTATCGTCGCGGCCCTCGTCAAGATCTACGGACCAGGGATAGCGTCGGCTTCAAGGGCAAGACCAGGAGAGGTGTACGTCGTGCACCGGTGTCGTCGGTGCGGAGCCAAAGGGCACAAGACGGACCACTGCTGGGCCTACTGCTCACCGCGCCGCCACGCCGCTGCAGGTCGCGGTTGAAGTGCTCCTGCAAACGGCCCTCTTTAGGGCCACCTCATTGTTTCCTGGCAGATCGCGAGCGTCCCGTTTCGTGCCCGTATTCCCTCTCTGTCGAAATCGACGCCAGACATCAAAATCGCGCGGTGTGAGCTAGTAAATCGCTGGTAGAGACAAAAACTCGTGCTTGTATACAGACTTACCCATCTCCAGTGCGCCTTTGTTTATTTCCGTAGGCACTACTCGCGCTTTGTAGAAATCGACGCCAGCCGCGAAATTTTACATGTTAGACCTCGCTACAGCATTAGCGCAGCGTGCCTTCGTCTCTTTACGTTCTAACTTTTATGCAGGGCACCTTTGTTTGCTCGTTACTTTTGTTCTTTTCAGTCGTTTCCTGAATCCGTCCAAAGAGCCGGGCTAAATGGATGATTATGGAACCACATTGCGATTGCACTGCATACAGCACGACTTTGGTCCCTGTGTTTTTAAATAAAAACATCAGATGTCGAAGGTCATGGTCGTGTCTGAGGATGGCTTCCACAGCTGGGGCCTAACCATAGGGACCGCACACGCTTTGTCGTCGTTGCCAAGTGGAGAGGCCCAAGATGGCTGGCATCCTTAATAAAGATCCCTTCTCGGGGCCGCTTTAGTGTTTCCTGGCAGATCACGCGCTTTCCACCCTGTGCACATGCTCTCATTTCCAATTAAAAAGGTCCTTTAAACCCTGCAGAAGGCATGAATTAGCAAGTGCTAATAACAAGATGTTGCATGGTACTTGAACAATAGCGGCTACAATGACAACGGTGAAGAAATGCTGGAGTTACACGGAAATAAAAAAGGTTGGGGGTGCCCACATAACAACCTGAAATGGTTTTGGACAGGACTCCTAGTTAATTGCATTTGGAAGAGAAAGACAAGGTTTAATTTTGCAGTGTAAGCTTGCTTTTCTAGAATGAACAGAGAACGTTGCCTCACATTGGGCCACCTTCCTTGACCCCATGAAAAAAAAAGGATGCCTCTGGGAAACTATTTGCGGAATTTCCGCCCCCCGATTCAGAAGGGGAAGGGGGGAGGGGGGTGACGGCCTTTTCTTTGTCGGGCTCGGCGCGACGCACGATGGACAAGACGGCGAAAGGAAGGGGGCTGTCAGTGACGCATGTTCTGCGCTGTCATTAGGGCCGTTGTACGATCGTTTCGGAGCGCCTTCCGCCTCGTCCGGTTCGGGAGCGGTCCGCCAGTTTTCGGCCGCCAGGCGGACGTGAGGCGGAAAGGTGTTGTACGATCACTTTGGCGCTTGCGAGCGAGGCGGATGGTCCCAGCATGCCGATTGGCGCGCCGGGCATATCCGTCTGTCCAATAGCCTTCTCCGGCTGGTGGCAACCTAGCCGGCGCGAGCGCACCGCCAGCATCGCTCCACGCGCCGAAACGGGCTCCCGCATCCCAAGGGGCAGATCGGTATGCGCCCGACTACCTTCTCCCGTGCCTCCTTTCCCGCCCCCTCTCCAAACCCCGATATCCCTGCACACTGCGCTCCCCCCCCCCCCCTTCCCTACCTACTTCCCGCACGAGCGCCCCCCCCCCCCCCAAATAATAACCTCTTTTCGTGGTCACGTGGTACTTTTTTCCGTTCCTCGGCGACCTGCACCTAGGCCTAGTAGGCTGCGCTTCGGCATCGCCATGGTGTGCGTGTTTAAGTTCCTGCTTTTGTCGGCGGCTCTCGTCAGCGACCCTTGTGTAGAGATTTTGCGCACTACGAGACGAAAAATGCAATGCTCTGGTTTCAGGCATGCACGTTAGGCAGAAACAGAACTTTGTTCCAGTGCAAAGTGGAGAATCTGTGAATGCTAATGACCACAACCATTTCAGCCGATCCAAGCAAAAAAGAAATGGGTTCAATTTATATCTGGTGTCAGCCTCAACTGATCCAGAGTTGCGTCAATACTGCAGGGCTCGCAGGAATGAGTGCAGACTGGTATTGCAAAGCCAACCGCCACGCAACAGTGCATAGCAAATTTCAAGGCATTAAAAAAGCCTTGTAACTGTTGTTTGATAACATGTGCAGGAATAGTGCTGTCATGACCATGAAACAGATGGGATCGGATAAGTGTTGCAGGCACCTTATATAAGTGAGGAATGTTCAATTATGAATTTACTGATGAGCAAATAAATTTCTGCTCGTGGAAAATGCGAGGAGGGCTAAGAAAATCCCGGAACATACTACATTGCCGACACAAGTTCTTGCAGGCCAACCAGGGTTATCATCACCCTGCAGGCAAATAATCGTGTTCATAGGCAGTCACAAACAAATGAAGGCAGCATATGAACATGCAAATGTGCATGGATTACATCTCTTGAAGGCTTCGATAATGCCTCATCAAATAAACTAATGCAGCTGATAGCATTAAGCGCTGCTGCTCAACAACTGCTCGGCACTGACAAAATCATGTTGGCAAACAGGCCTCCAAAAAAAGCATAGAGACAGCTTAATTCACTTTGGTACCTTTTTTTGACGTGTGGCACACACACACACACACACACACACACACACACACACACACACACACACACACACAAAATGACGGTGCCCCCGAACTGACATTTGCACTGCGCACCGATTTTTTTCACACAGGCTACATAATGCCGCTGGCACACTGTCTCAACCTGCGCACCCATGATCATAAAACGTACCACTGTATCGTGCACCAAGACGCACAAGACTGGCGACGCTGCTGTTGTCGCAGCAGAAAACACTGCGACGGCCGTGCAGCCAAGATCGTGTCAAGTCGCACACGCAGCAGTTTGCTATGTAGCAGAAACAACGTCGTGGGCTCGCCTCGGTCACGATCACTGCAGCCATCGCAACGGAAGCGACCAGCTGCACAGCTCCAAGTTCATTTCAACATTCGGAAAACGGCGGGCGTCGCGAGTTTTTCGCAGATGAACATATCGCTGATTTGACGGGAAAGCACTCGCACCGACCATAATCACTTTCACTACGCGGACACTTGTCGCTATGCTGTGAAACTTGCGCACGCACAGGAAAATAACTCGCAGCAGAAATTCAAAACGCTTGCCACAACCACAAACAGCTCGAAATAAACACTTCGTGACACCGCCATTGCACAGGTCTTGCGTCGGTTTGCAGAGCCGCAGCAGGAATTACAAACGCATGCAAAAACCAAAAACAGCTCGAAATAAACACTTCGTGACACCGCCACTGCACAGGTTTGCATCGGTTTGAAGAGGCGCTCTGTCAACTCCGTCAACGTAGATGATTACAGAATTCAACTAGTGGAACTATCGCTCGCCACTGCTGAACGCGGCGAAGTTTGCAGTCGCTCTGAACACTGGTAATATCAAGATGTGTACAATATAATATGCTTCGCGACATCGCTGCCACTGCCCAGGCCGCGCTCCCCAGTTCAGTCGACGGATGGCCATCTTGCCCCGGCAGGCCGGGGCAGAGCAGAACCGAGGCGGAGGGAGGAGGGGCTCGGACGTCACTGACGTCACGGGAAAAGCAGCCAATAGCTGCAATCCGGTCCCCGGCCGGATGCGCTCGTCCGCCAGAAAGTTGAAGTTCACCAACTTTCCATCCGTTCGCCGAACGAGGCGGATCCGCCAGCTCCGCTCCCGAACCGGACGAGGCGGAAGGCGCTCCGAAACGATCGTACAACGGCCCTTAGGACGAGCTGCCCGGCCTCTCCGCGGCAGCTCCCCTTTGAACCCCCCGCCTGTTCAATCGGAGGCGGGCGACGGCGGGGTGGTGCTGAAAAGGAGCGCCCTTGGGGTCAAGTGCCCCCCCCCCCCCCCCCCCCCCCCATAGAGACAGAGACGGCCGAGCGCTTTGAATCTCGCGTATTGTTCGCGCCCGAACCGAACAAGACGCGGCGCGCGGCTGAGACCAATTTGAGTCAAACCAGGTCCAGATGTGGCGGTGGCCAGCCGGTTTACCGGCTTCGGGCTAAGCCGCGCGCGAGCAACGCGCAATTCCCCTGGAAGGTCAAGACAAGCGGTCATGCGGGCACAGCGAAAGCGCCTCGCGACAGACGATCTGGCGACACAGCTAATTGAATACAGCGGGAGCGGCCGATCGTCAGCGAAAATCAGTCGCACGTGTGCGCGCGATATGCAGATATGCAGCTAGTGGTGCTCTTGTAGCGTGTTTCGTCTTTGTTATTGTTTGCATAGGTCGTGATCGCTTATGCATCTTTTTCGAACCTCAAACGTAGTACTTGCCCAGAAGATGGCACGATCAAAAATGGCAGATGGCAAATGGGGCAAAAAGAGAACATTAAAAAAATAATCGCTTCACTAGCAAGAAGGACAGTGGTAAACCGGCACGATAAAGCGCAATCTTCACGAAACCTGGTGAGAGGATCGGTGGTGAATCCTTCGATGTAGACGGCTCAAGTACAACTGGCTACGTCTCATCGACTTTTCTCTTCCCTGCAGCTTCATGCAAGATGTTGCTGTGAACAACATATCTAATACACGTGCAGCGGGGGATTCCTCCATTCTGTTTTGTTCATACGCTTCGATCAGTGATTTGATGCTCCCCTGCTCCATGTGTTTTATAAATACTGTCGAAAATCGTACTCGAATATAACAACTTCGAATTCATCAATCAACACTATTCACAAATTAACGGCACAGCCATGGGTACAAGGATGGCCCACACCTACGTCAACATCTTCATGCATAGTAATAAGTCTAAATTTTTGAAAGATTGTCCCATTAAGCCCACCCTATACAAACGCTACTTGGATGACATCTTTTTAATTTGGACTGACACACCTCGTCCACCCCAATATATCTTTCACTTACACGTGCGCCCACACCACAATTAACTTCCTAGATGTTGAGATTTTGGTAAACGAAAGCTCACTCACCACCAGTGTATATAGAAAACCGACGGACCGTCAACAATACGTACACTTCCAAAGCTGCCATCCTCGTCACTCTAAAACAAGCATCCCATACTCTCAGGCACATCGATCTAAAGGAATATGTTCCCAAGATGAAGACTTCGTAAAAAATTCCAAACGCATGCAAGAAGTCCTCATTAAGCAGCGATACCCGTCGCCATTGCCGACGATGCCATTCAAAGGACATCTAAACACCACCGAGAGCAAATACTGGAGTAACGTCGATACAGCGAGCAAACAGACCATCAGGCAAATCTCGTACTTCCCTTCACCAGTAACCCAGCCGCCTAACGTACGTAAACAAAATCTTCAAAAAAACATTTCAACATTCTCAAACAAAGCGAGCTAGCGCCTCGCCAAAATTTTCACTGCTCTCCCTCATGCAGTCTACAGACGACCGAAAAACATTCGAAACATTCTAATACACTCAGTCACATAAAGAGCCGGTTTTGGGGTGTCGACCTTGTGGAAAAAGTAGATTCCAGGTCTGCAAACACATTACAAACATCAAGCTGTGAAATAAGCACAGCTTCAGGATTCAAATGGAAAATTAATGACAACTCTGATTGGGATTTCTGCAACGTAATATACCTCCTAGGATGCAGTGTGTGCAGTACGCAGTACATTGGGCAGACCGTTAACTTTATACGAATTCGCTTTAATAACCACCGAGCGCATATTTTATCCCTACCTCCCCTTGTCAAAACACATATATTAATGAGAAAAACGACCCATTTGATGCAATTAATTTAGCAGTCCTACAGGGTGGGTTCCACAACAAAGAGATCTCGAGCAACGCGAGTCGTACTTTATTTACAAATTTAATAACAATTCCTCACGGCATTAATGAAAGTCCGGGTGTATTGACCTACATCGCCCCTTGCAGAGCCAATGCTGACCTTAGGAATTCCGGCGCGACAAACCTCGGTCGTTTGTCGCCAGCGGCATCTTTTTCAAGCTTCGCTGCCCGCTTACACAAAGCTCTGAATTCATCCCCACCCCTGTCTTGCCAGTTCGACGCACCACCTTGCCGAGCGGGGTGCAATTGAAGAACCAAGAACCCTTGATGGGCACAAAAGAAAAATACTAGAAAAAGGAGAAAGAAATAAAGAGAAAAAGAAAAACGCTTTGTCCCCTGCCGCCCAGCGAGCTTGCGCGTGAGGCCAGCCCGGGGGAAAAAAGGAATAGCGAGGGGAGGGAGGGCATCCGGGCCCTCAAAGCAACAATAACAGACTTTGGCAGAGTCCCGGAGCAGATAAGAATCATAGATGCATGTACTGCCCGTGCCGCCGGCCAAAACGAGCAAACAAATAAACAATAAATTCAGACAGGGCAGGAGACGTTCCAGGAGCGTCTTCGGTACGAATAGTGAAGGCGGAATCAGCGGCGCAGTTAGCTTAACTACACACACGTGCACTGTGCATGAAACACACACACAAAAGAAAAGGAAAAAAGGCGGCAAAACATACGAGTTCGCGAAAGTGTCCTGTGGGGGGGTAAAGGTGAATGGCAGGAGCATTTAATCAAGGGTTCTTGGTTCTTCAATTGCACCCCGCTCGACAAGGTGGTACGTCGAACTGGGAAGACAGGGGTGGGGGATGAATTAAGAGCTTTGTGTAAGCGGACGGGCAGCGAAGCTTGAAAAAGATGCCGCTGGCGACAAACGACCGAGGTTTGACGCGCCGGCACTCCTAAGGTCAGCACTGGCTCTGAAAGGGGCGATGGAGGTCAATAAACCCGGACTTTTATTAATGCCGTGAGGAATTGTTACAAATTTGTAAATAAAGTACGACTCCCGTTGCTCTCTTTGTTGTGGAACCCACCCTGTAGGACTGTGAACTTAATTGCATCAAATGGGTCGTTTTTCTCATTAATATATGTGTTTTGACAAGGGGATGATGGGTAGGAATAAGATATTTACTTATGCAAGAGTGACTAGCTATGCGCAAAAATTTCCGTGTTTCAATTTTCAAAACTGCGAACTTTGACCGCAGCGTCCCGGACAAATAATTCCAACTCCCGACCGCGTTTTTAAATTCATTCTAAACGGGGTACGTGTTTACTGGTACCTGCAGTGGTCGGCTGCGCAACTATATATATAAGCTAACGCGTGCAGCTGTCATATTATAAAAGAAAATCCGCACAAAACAAAAATTACGCAGCAACGGGCTGTGGCGAATGATTGCGCGCAATATTTTTTCGCGGGTTAGTGAAACGAACAGTTTTGTTTTAAATCACGAGAGTTGTATCAAAAGCCTTTATATGTCGTCATTAATTACGATAGGTACGACGACACAGTGAATAGGAGTTTATGTATTACGAAAACAAATTCACTGAGATTTATAACAATCCCAAAAAAGTTTGGACCACCGTAAATAATTTGATGTCTAAGGGTGAGAGAAGGGACCTTACCGAATTGACAATTGAAGGTGTGTCCTACACAGGGACCCCGCTGGCAAACAAACTTAATGATCACTTTTTAGCTGCTGGGGCTCCCAATTCCAACATAGACAACAATAATCAGCATAAAACATACATGAAATCAATATTCAGGGACTCGATTTTCCTGGTTCCTACAACTTCAGAAGAAATTTGTGCCATTATACGACAGCTAAGTAATAATAAATCTTCTGGAATAGATGATCTCAGGGTCCAACCCATAAAATCAGTAGCACAGGATATCAGCAGTCCGCTTTCTCACATATGTAATTTAATCCTTTCTACTGGGGTGTTCCCTCATGAGCTAAAGATTGCGAAAGTGTCAGTAATTTTTAAAGGGGGAAACGAAAACGACTTACAAAATTACCGACCAATATCGGTTTTGCCAGTCTTTTCAAAAATTATGGAGCAGATTATTTACATTCGCTTATTAAATTTTTGTAAACAAGAAGGTATAATTGTAGAACAACAATATGGCTTTCAGAAAGACAAGTCCACTGAAAAAGCGTTACTTAATACTAAAGATAAAATAATAAGAAACTTTGAGCAAAAATATCATACAATAGGACTTTTCCTTGACTTCAAGAAAGCGTTTGATTCCATCAAACACAATATATTGTTGCAAAAGTTATACAACTATGGAATCAGAGGAATTGCATTTGACTTAATAAAAAGCTACTTAGATAGTCGACAACAATACGTGCAGATAAACCAGGCAAAATCTAGTCTAGGAACAATAAAATACGGGGTCCCACAAGGCTCCATCTTAGGGCCCTTACTGTTTTTGTTTTATATTAATGACATTATCGATATTCCACTCACGCCAGATATAATCCCGTATGCAGACGATACTAATGTATTTTTTTCTGGAACAGACTTAGAAATGCTTGAAAGGCAAACAAACAGCTGGCTAAACAACCTATCAAAATGGCTTAACATTAATCAATTATCCTTGAACACTAATAAAACAAAGTACATTATTTTCCGTCCCAGAAATAAAGCCATCAATAGAGAACCTATTATACAATTTCGTGGGGAACACCTAGAACGAGTAAACTCTCACAAATTTGGGGGGGTTATTTTTCAAGAAAATTTGAGCTGGTCTCTGCACATAGAAAAAATACGAACAGTTATTTCCAGATCAATTGGAATTATCTTCAAAGTAAAGAACTTACTACCAATGTGGTTAAAAAAGCAGTTGTATTATAGTCTAGTTTTTTCTCGTTTGCAATGTTGTATTCTTGTATGGGGAACTACGACAAAAGCAAACATGGAAAACCTGCTTATACTACAAAAACGAGTCATACGATTAATAGAAAACTCTCCATATAGAGCCCCCTCAGCCCCACTTTTCGAAAAACATCAGATATTAACTATCACGAATATCATGAACAAAAGAGTAGCTTTGAAAATATATGATCAAATAAAAATGGACCCGGCTGGGTTCTCGCAAACTTTCTTCTTTAGAGACCACGACCATAACCTTCGGCATATGACCTGTAGAAAAGAACTAGTGCGTACGAACTACGGTACACAACGCTAAAATATCGAATCGCTGATCTTCTAAATAAGTACCCGGGTATTATAGAAACCATTCACAACAGTCGTTCCACGAAAGCATTTAGCAAAAAGTTAACCCATTTCTTTTTGTGACATAGCAGTGGCTTACTTTTTCTGCACATATCTGCCCTATATTAAAAAAAAAAGAAAAATCCATGTTTTTATTAGAAAAGAAAACCTTACTTTGGCCGGCATAGTTAAGCTCTTCTTTCCTTTTGTTATATTCAGTCACACCGATATTTGTATTTTATGTGCAATTTTGTGTAACAATGTTGACTCGCGAATATACTTTTTACAGCATTTCTTAATTGTGTACCTTAAGTGAATATGTGCTGTTTTTTTTATGTTTTCGTGTATAATGTTATATGCAATGTCTCTTTGGTGTTATGATCTGTTTTTCTTTGGTTAAACCTGCCCACTGCTCAGTTGTAGAGTGTAAAGGGGGCGGACGCTTCGTCAGGCAACTTTTGATTGCCTTTTTGTTCGCCTCCTCGGCAACCAAGTGTTGTTGAAATAAATCTGAAATCTGAAAATATAGACTGTCGTCCTTCAAAGACCCAATGCTTTTCTCCTCCAAAACGTCGTGCAGAAAAAAACCGGACCGCCAAATTTTGACACGGTTGTACAAAATTTCTGCACTAACGAAAGCTATGAGTGTAGTCTCCTGCATGTAGAGAATGTAGAATACAAGGAAAAATTATAATATGTATGCTCTAGGTCAGGTTCATAGTCCTACAGCACTCGATTGTAAATGCAGGCACTCGACGGAGCGCTGATAGACGGGCGTGGTCACCTGTAGGCGCATTTGCGTGGCTTTGCATGGATAGTACGTGTTTAACCTCTCAGGTCTGCAAAAGCTGTATCGGGTCCGCCAGGCAGTGGCGATTATAATAAATGCACAACGAAGCGCGCCGTTCGAGCGCACTAAAATAATACACCAGCAGTTCAAGGATATCATATATAATAAAAATATAGAAACGCGCATGCAGTGTGTGAAAGCGCGGCGCATCAGGTGCGCTTTTTGAACCCGCGCGCGCTGTCAAAAACGTGGGGAATTCCGAAAAAAATCTAGGGAAAATATGTCTCTTCCCAACCAGACATGACGTCATTAAAAGTCACGTGACCATGACGTCACGTGACGTTTTAGGCGTGACGTCACATTTTGTTTGACCAATCAGCGTTTCCAGCCCACCTGCCCGCAAACGCTTGTTTCACTTTGCCTACCATGCGAAAGTCGCTGATGACATCAGCGTCACCGCACCTTCGTGACGTCGCGGGGTGAAGGAGGTCCATAAATTAAACAGACTACCAAATCGAAATACTGTAGACAAAATTGAGACCGCTGCATGCTACTTCACAGATCGTCGGGCAGTCTTCGTCTCTGTCAAGCAAAATCAATAAAAGACGTCTATACTTAATGTCTGTCATTGCTAAACATAGTTACCACAACAAGATCAACCAGGCAAACGTATTATATCCTGCCATAGCCGAGCCAAGCCACTGCCAATTTTTTTCCTACTTTGTTTTTGCAAAGGACAGTATGACTACCTACTTTATACAGGCTGCATTATCAGATACATTCTTCCTGAAACGCTAGGCAAATTTGCAATGTGCATGGTGAAGCAAATTTGTAGTGTGGCGGCCTTCCTCCAAGCACCTCGACCGAACGTCTAATCAAGCTTGGAGTCCACAACACCTTTGAGGAGATCAGAGATGCGGTCTTAGCATCGCAGAGAGCCCGACTCCAACAGAGCACCACCGGAAGAGCCATTCTTCAGCGCATTGGTACACCACGAGATCTACAAGAGCTCTGGCGACACACTTCCCTACCTGCAAACATACGAAGACAGTTATTTATTTATTTATTTATTTAAGCATACTCTAAGCCTAGTTAGGCTTTTACAGGAGTGGGCAAAATAATGGGACAATTATACAAACAATATCATATCCAGTATAGCATACACGAGATACAAAACATGCGCCTGCAGTAGAAAAGACCATAGCAAGTAGGCTGAGACCATCAACGGTCAAAGGACATGCGCATTGCTATACACGTTCATTTTGATGCATTTAAAACACTGGAAAGGAGAACGACGAAACCACGAAGCGATACAATCAGGTCAACACGATGCTCTTTTTATTGCAAATTCTGTTTTTCAAAAAACGACTCTACGTTTTTCAAAAAGATATCAAGAGAGACGTCGTCCATGAATTCGTGAGGCAGATTATTCCATTCTTCAATGGCTAACGGAAAAAATGAAAATTTGTGTTACATCGCGTTGGGATGGGTCTGATGCACTTTTCATGGTTAATTCGCTTCGAACGATGATGAGGTTTTGATGTACTGATTTTTATCAAGTCTTATGCGATCATTGTAAAGAATAAAAAGAAACTTCATCCAAGCAACGCGTCACCGACAAGCAAGGGTAGGGATACGCGCTTTAGCTCGCAGGGAAGATATGCTGTCATGACGTGAGTAGCAGGAATAAATAAACCGGAGGGCGTTATTTTGAATTTTTTCGAGTTGATCGCTGAGGTAAAACTGATGGGGGCTCCAAATGATGGTGCCGTATTCAAGGATGGGCCTTATGAGGGTATTATAGGCTGTTAGCTTTACATGAGGAGGAGCTGCTGACAGTTTTCTACGGAGGAACCCGAGCTGTTTGAATGCTTTTGCACACGTGTTGGATATATGCGTGTTCCAGCTTAGCTTATGGGTAAATGTAACGCCTAAATATTTCACCGTATCCGCCCTCATTATGTTAGATCCTGATAAATTGTAAGAATATACAAGAGGAACTTTTTTACGGGTAAATGAGATGCAAGACGTTTTGTTGATATTAATTTCCATTCCCCATGTTTCGCACCACCTGGCAATATTATTTACAGAAGAATTTAATTTTAACTGGTCGTCCGGTCTACGTACCGTAGTGTACAGAACGCAGTCGTCAGCGAAAAGCCTTATTGCTATTCCAGGTTCAGCGCAGACATGGATATCGTTGATATATATTAGGAAAAGAATCGGTCCCAAGACGGATCCCTGTGGGACACCGGAGAAAACGTTCAGTCGTTCGGATTGTGCATTATTCATTTCAACATATTGCGTGCGACCTGTGAGGTAAGATTTTATCCAGGTTATTACTTTTGAGTTAATGCCAATAGTACGGAGCTTGTCGATTAATTTAGAATGTAGAACACGATCAAATGCCTCCCTAAAGTCGATCAGAATGGCATCTGCTTGAAGCTGGGAATCGATCACTTGTGCAAAATCATTTGTTATTTCTAATAGCTGAGTGATTGTTGACAGTCCTTTTCTGAAGCCGTGTTTGCTGTAAATTAAGTTATTTTCTTCCAAAAACGTTGTTATGGACTTGTTGTTTATATGCTCTAATTGCTTGCAGCTGCAGCTAGTTAATGAAATTGGTTTATACATATATGTATCTGTAGATATATCTACAGATAGTCTGCTGCCGCTTTTGTGAATTGGAATAACTTTTGCACATAGCCAGTCGGACGGAAGGGCGCCCGTTTCTAGGGAAAGTGTGAAAATTTTGTGCAAAAACGGGGCCAGTTGTTCCGCGTATCGCTTCAGAAATGTATTTGATATGTTGTCTGGACCAGGACACTTTTTGACATCAATCTGCAAAAGCAAGTTCACTATACCTGTCTCGGTAATCACAATATCCGGCATCAGTGATTGTGGCTCACTTATGATAGCGCTTGTAGCAAATTCACGAGTAAATGCAGACTGGAAATGTTGATTGAAAGAAGTTGCGATAATATGGGGGTCTGTAACCACTCTACCGTCTATTTCCATTTGTGATACACGGGGCTCACGATAAATACCGCCAGAACTTTCCTGGATCCCGAGTAATAAAATTAGATAAAGTTGTTGAGAAGAACATTTCCCGCGCGTTCTTAATTTCCAGTCCTTGTTTGCCCGCAAGTTCACTTATCTGAAAACTATTTCCTTTTCTTCTGCGCATACGCTGTAGTCTTCGTTTCAGATGAATGATGTTACGTGTAATCCACGGGGTTTTCCTTTTTGTTCGTTTTATCCTTGTAGGTACAAATTTTGCCTCACACTGTGTTATCGATGCTTTTACTTGTAGCCATAGGTTATTTACACAGCGGGAATCTGCATCAAAAAAAACTGTCGAGGATTGATTCTAGATGATCTATAATGCGTACATCATCTGCCCTGCTGTAGTCTTTAATAGTGACTAAAGAGTTACTGTGATTACGATCAGCGTGGTGGCGCAGGTGAGGAAAAGTGAGAAAGAGCAAGTTATAGTCCGAAATCCCGTTTTCCACACTAATTTCAGGACAGAGAAAACTAGACACAAAGGCTAGATCTAGTACGGAAATTGCGGTTCCTTGGACACGCGTTGGCTCATTTACCACTTGAGATAGCGAAAAACTAAACATTATATCCAAAAGCTTTTCGCAGTTATTTATTTCGTTTTTCCGATTGCTAAGTTCGTCCAGTCGATACCTGGCAAATTGAAATCGCCTGTGACGATGAATTTTTCGCGAGCGTTGAATTTGCTATGAAGGAACTCGTGCATTTGAAGGTAATCAATTGGTGCATTCGGTCGTCTGTATATACCGCCCACTAGTACCAAGTTGCTTTTAATGTTGACAGTGCACCAGACACTTTCATGGTTTGGTATGCCACATTCTTTCTGGAAAACGAGGTTCTCTTTTATTGCAATGGCTACGCCGCCTCCTTGCCCATCGCGGTCTGAGCGGATCAAGGCGTAGGAACTGGGAACTATTTCTGAGTCGTGTATATCAGAATGTAGCCATGTTTCTGTTATTACAACTACATCCGGCGAGTACAGCAACAACAGTTATTCAAATTTATCGGTTTTGTTAACGATACTTCTGGCATTGAAACATAGTAGTGTAAATGGTGCTGAAGCCTGTGGTCAGTGCTGCTACCTGCGGCACTTTTGGCTGGTGCACACTCGGCATATGCTTTAGCAGCACTCGCTTGTTTTCGCTTTTGTCCCACATGTACAGGTCGTCATTTATCTTTAGTTTATTAAATATCAGAGCCACCTTATCACCATTGTCTCGATTTATCTTGGATGATTGCCATAGCCTCTTGCGTACTTCACGAACCGGTACGGAATAGTCCTCGGTGATTGACCAGTCGCTACCTTCCAGTTTGAAGGTTTTGAAGGATTTTTAGCTTTTCGGAGAAGTCGTATAATCTGAGTATGACAGGCCGTTCCCGATCTGCGTTACTTTTTCCTAGCCGGTGGATACACTCGATAGATCTAACATCAATGCCTAGAGTGCCTTTGAATATGTCATTCTTGACCCGTTTTCCAAGTTCCTCAGTATTTTCGCCTTCGTGTTCTTCTATGCCAAAAATGATTATATTGTTCCTGCGACTTCTGTTTTCAAAATCATCAAGTTTGCTCATTTGTTCGAACTGTTTGCCCATTGCACTCGAGGCTTCTTCGCATTTTTGTACCTTTTCATTGTACAGCTGAAGGGAGGCAAGACTAGTTTCTATTTCGGAAAGCCGGCTTTGCACTCTTTGCAGACCTGTTTCTAAGAGATTCTGGGAAGCCTTTCTGGATGTGACAGTAAGAAGAATTTGTTCTATTTTATCGGCATTTGGACCAGGGTTTTCCTCAACGTCGCCGCTGAGTTTTAACAGCAAACAAATAACGCGCAACGATTCTGTCACGCATTGACTAACAAGGCCAGGGCTCGGCAGCACCACCAGAAAAACACAATTGCTTCTGAGAGAATCATGAGAAGGTCGTTTTTCACCAACCTGTACGAAGCAAAGCACGAAGTTTAGCACCGTGCTCCGGGCGATGCTGCCAAGCCCACTGGAAGGCGCCGAGGGACGGACCGGTGGCTCTCGGCAGACCTCGGTGGCTCCGCTCCCAAAACATATGCATCCAGAAATCCACAAAGGCAGACGGGAGGCTAGGGTCACCCATCTACGCCGGCGTCTAGAGTCAGATCACAAAGCAGTCTATGTAGACGTGGCGGCGTACACTGAACCGAGCATCTTTGTTGCAGTCGCCCTTGACCACAATTTTCAACTACTGACGAGTGTTTCACTCCGCGGGCTGAGGATCCTGCCGCGGCGGAAGCCTCCGACATCGCCCTTGCCATAAGGCATTGTGATTTGGCGGACAAATCAGCTCACATAACTGACTCGAAGCGAGCCTGTCAATATTACATTACAGCTATAGGCAGAGTCCCAAAAATGACAGCGGCTCTACTCATACCGTCGGGCCTCTCACCTACACTTCAACGCCCCCATAACATTACTTGGACCCCGGGCCATTCAGGTCTTGAAGGCAACGATCGAGGCGGCAAACGATCTAGCTCGTGAGCTAACAAACCGAGCGGATCCTTGCACCCCTCTACCATCAAACTATGGGGAACGGCTCGAGATGCTTAGATTAGATCGTAGAATATATCCCCCTCCCCATATTAAACTCACCACAGAAGAAGCCACATTTTGGAGGCGAGTACAAACGAATACCTTCTCTAACCTGTACTTGTACAGCTTCATTCACCCTTCCAAATACCGCCCCTTCTGTCCATGGTGCGGCGAAAAGCCTACGCTGTTTCACATTTCCTGGAATTGTCCCCAAAAACCACCTCATCTAAAAACATTACAGACATTATACGAGCAGTGGGAGGCAGCCCTGACCAGCAATGGTCTGGAGGACCAGTGTCGCATCATCAGACTGGTCCAGGCATCCGCCCAAGCCACCGGAGTCCTGAACTGAGGAGTCCGCCTACCTGACTTGTACAACACTTCAATGAAATAATAAATGTTTTATCTCTCTCTCTCTCGCTGTCGCCGTCCCTGCACCTCGCAGACGAAAACTTAATTCAGTTACAGCGTACTAAAAAAACTGCAGTGCAACAAAGAGAACACAAGCAAGAAATACAACACATGCGCACACTATACCAGCTGTTTATTGGAAGAAAAGGGGCACTGGCGAAAATAATGAAGCGCCGACCAAAAGGTGTTGTCAAGATGGAAGGACGTTTCGACTTCCACACGGAAGTCTTGTTCACTGATAGAAAAATTTCGCACCCAAAGCTTAAGTACGTTGTGCTAATCGTCGCAGGCATCTAGCGTACGAGGGCGGTAGATTGCCGATGTTACGGTTGAGCGTCTGATCTGTTGTCTGGATAAACAGAGACTCCAGATATTGGCGTGACATCCAGTTTTTCTCACGGCCGATAATTGCCGCTTCTTCCCAAGCGATATCATGCTTCGTGTTTTCAACGTGTTCAGCCAGTGCGTTGGAACAAGCCTTCTTTTTCTTGACATCATTCTTGTGCTCATTCAGCCATGCTCATTCAGCACATTTAAAACCCTCACTCGTCCATGTGACACCACTTTTATGATTATGATGTGGCCTTTATGATAACAAAGAAGGGGATCACATGCATTAGTGATAGCTCTATCTCTGCGAGGTAATGAAATTTGCTACCTTGAAACGTTTTTATGAAGACCTGTGCCGCCAATAATTCTCTTCCTTTCCGGCGTCCGACTCCAAACTTGGGGGTGGGGCTGTTGTTGTGGCTTTTATTATTATGTTTTTTTATTTGTTTTGATTTTACGTTTAATGTTTTGACTGCTTTTGTGTCGAACGCATGACGTACACTGCTAGCGTGGCTAACACTGCTTTTGCTACGATTGACACTGCTATTCTTAAGATTTGCTTGGTTTATCTTTCTTGTATAAGCTAGTGCTTTATGTAATCTTCGTATAAGCTAGTGCTTTAAGCACATTGTAGATAAGCTTTCTGTGTTTTGTGTTTATAATCTTATTTGTAATTTGCATATTACATTGTCACTGGGTTGTGAGCGATGGAGCGGTGTCACATGGTGAATGAAGGTTATAAATGTGCCCCTTCCAATAAACATTTGGTAGTGTGAGCATGAGTTGTCTTCATTGCGCCGCAGTTTTTTCAGTCATGCACCAACTCGCCCCACAGGCTGTCATTGTTAAAGGGACAGTGAGGAGAACTATATCAAAATTTTTTGTGAGCAAAATCTGATAGTTCGGCATTTCATGGCTTTGTTCCCGCTTGTCTGGGAGCGAAATATGCATTTATTTCAAAGAATTTGGATTCGAAGTCGAAAAAGTTTTTCCCGTCGCTCCGATTCAAACTCGGGGCACTCTTATGACGTCACGGCGTCCTCTTATGACGTCATAGGACGGAGTGACGTGAAAAGTGACGTAAACGCAGAATCCGTGATTTCTGGCGGCTAGCGGTGCGGTCCGCCAGCAGCCGAAATGAAAGCTACCGCCGCTGCACGTTGAAGGCATCTATCGGGGGTCGTAACCCGTCGCTTCGTTTACGTTTGCACCGGCGTCTTGCCAGCGTTACGATGAATCATATTCCCGAACCCGACGACGAAGTTCTCGCGAAAACTCCGGCTGTATGTCAGACGCGTCACTTCCGTTCCTTAAAATCAATTTTCATTTCATTTTCCTTCCTTACTGCGCGGTTCGGGTGTCCACGGAGATATATTTAAGGCAGGCCTCACTTCCTTTCCTTAAAACTGATTTTCATTTAATTTTTCTTCCCTTAGGCCGGAGCGGCTATTCAGAGGAAGATGATCCTCGTTGCGATTGGCCAACTGAAAACAGACGTCACTGCTCTGCGCTACGTCACTCTGTGGGGACTTTTGGGGAGCATTGTGCTTCAACCGATAGGGAGCATTTCAACTCTTTGCGAAAATCCTTGCTTGCGCCGCGTTCCTTGGTACGATAGGTGCCCATATCCCAAGGTGCATCTCTCTCTCTCCCGCCATTTCCTTTCGCCTCAAGCATGCAGACGGACGTGAGCGCTGGTGCTGCTTCAGCGACCACCGGCAAAAATTCCGAACGGAAGTGGTGCAAGTTTTGCGACAAGGCGTTCTCCAACACTAGTAATTTAAGAAAACACGTAAAGAACGTTCACGGGGAAGGAGCTTTGCAGCATGTAAAAGACGAGGAAGCGCTGACGATGAAGGTACGGTCGTTCTCGTGCGACTTGTGTCCGAAGCATTTTGTCATTCTTCGTGACCTGCGGCGGCACCATGTGGACGAACACAACTTCGAGGAAGAAGTGGAGAATCTAGTCTTCGACTCTAATACAGGTAAGAAACGAAGTCGATGCTATTGCATGCATGCACGCAGTGGTCACGACAACAAAGGGGCAGAGCGGGAAGCAGTCGGACGCTCGTTATAGCTTCGATTACTGTTTTAAAAGTTGCAGTTTACTGACCTTTCGAGTGCGCGCTTTTGAAGTGTGTTAATACAAAGCCCGTTCGTTTTTTATTTTTATTTACGGGCTTACACTCACCCGGGGAAACGTGCACGTGGTTTTGCGCATAAAAACTTCGCGATGACATGCGCGTTTTAGTCAAATTTGAAACGCAGCGTACTATGACCTATGGAAGTCATGATTGTAGTCAGTCATTCTGCAATGTATCATGACTCGGCACTTTACAAGCGACGTAATGACCGCCGCGGTGGCCAAGTGGTTGAGCATCCGCCTCGCATGCGGGAGGTGCGGGGCTCGATCCCCAGTGCCGCCGGGCACTCACCGGTGATACAATGGGTACAAGTTTTCCCCTGGCCTGGTGCTCGCCTTATCTGGGGTGAACTGATTGGAAACGGGGTCTTTGACCCCACCCTGAGAAGTCAAAAATACCTTGTGTCATGGCGCTCCTTGGCCATAGATGCCTTTGCGCCATAAAAATCGATAATCATCATACAAGCGACGTAATGAAATTTACAAAGTATGCGTAGTCATAGCCGCGACTCATAATGGTTATGAAGCATAGCATGACTCAGCACTTAAGTAATGCAATGTGTACAGAGGTACAAAGTTTGCTTAGTCATGCTACGTAGCCGTGACTCAATGATTTCGCATTCTCGCTTAAGTGTGTTTGCAGATTTTTTTTTGGTATCCTAGGTCCTCCATAAGGGGCTCTCTTTCATATTTAAATTAGCCACTGCAGGAAAAAAAAACTGCTCGTGCAGCCTATCCTAGCAGCAAGACTCGGTGCTACAGGCCTTGCTTATGCTCTGTTGCACCTGCGATGTCTTGACCGAACTGCACTTCATATCTCCATCACAACCGCAATGTGACAGAGGTACACACATACAGGACACACGACATTGTCGCGGCATGCACTGGCTTGGCAGTGCTGTAGCCATCGCAGTTGCAACACACAGAAGTGTGCAGGAGGAATGCCCAGTGTTATTCTAGCCTCTGGAAGTCAACAAAGCTGCCCTGAATTTGTGGTCCAAGGACAGGGCCACGTAGAAGGTTGCCATGCAGGAATGAGCTTTGCAGAGGTAGACTATGTAACAGCTCGTGTAATCAATTAACCTAGTATATTAAACAATATTCTCCAGAAATTGTTGCTCATGCACCAGTAGCATGAAAAAACCGTAAGTGAATGACTGATCAATTTTTTAATAGTAAAAATAAGCTGGGAAACGCAGTTCTGCACTACTGGCAAAAGGCAAAAAATGGTCAACTAAATCCGTGATTGTCATGTGCACTTGGCACAAGCAGAGCGCCAGTAGTAGCGCGGGAGTATTGCCCGTGTTCCCAATCCATAGTGCTTGCATTTTTCATTAGTCTATGTAAAAAGAGCAAACTTCACTTTGCACTTGCCTTTCAAAAAAATGAAAGTGGTGTGATGCACAAAAAAAGAGAATTTTTGCCAAAATTCTATAAACATGCAAAAGCAGAATTGCATAAACGTTGCCTTGTCTTGTTACTTCACTGTTGGCTTTCTAATGTTGCCTTATGCCGTTTTTCATGCACTGTCATTGTGTACATTTTTATCAAAATGAAGCACATGTATGTTCAGGCCTGTTTTTTCTTTTACTTTTTTAGTCATGGACTTTGATCACGTCATAACTATGCTGTAATGCTGCTATGACACTGTGGTTGCTATGTTGCCGTTGCTATGCTCTTGGCACAGACCCACATACTTCACAAAATCTTGCTCGGGTGTTTACGCATCAGAATAGTGCTCTTGCACCAATAATTAACTTCTACTGTGTGGAGTGCTTAGTTATGTTTATAATTTTTCCATTTCAGAATTTTGCACCTGGAAAGATGGAGAAGAAAGCAGAACTTGCTGTCATTTCATAGCTTCAACAGGAAGGAAAGAAAGCGCATCAAGCGTTTTCAAACTCTACCTGCATTGCCACCGTTCCGGCACGCACAAAGAGCTTCCTATAGAACAGCGCCAAAGGCAGAAAAAGGGGCAAGGAAGCTGCAGAATTGGCAAGCATTGCTTTGCAACTCTAGAGGTTACGGAGAAAGACAGCAAAGTATATGTAGTGTTTCAAAAGAAACACTACGGACACTTCAATGAAGTCTGCCACCAGAGGCTGTCCCAGGATGAGGCCAGAGTGCTTGCAGGTTAGCCACTCCTCTTGTACAAAGCGTTTGTGCATGCAGTGTTCACTGTACCAGAATGTAAAAACATTTAGAGGCTACACTCAATCAACCCTTCATATGGTGTGAGACAAAAGTGCATTACTAGAAATTTAGGGAAATAATTTGTTCATTGAACTGAATAGTGATCATTACAATGAATTTTCATTCTCCTGCAATGTACTCATGGCACAAAAGAGGTGGTACGACACATGAAAAGACCTATTGTAAAGTGGGAAAAGGTATGACCCACAAAACGAGGGGGCAGAATAAGTTATAGTAGGATACAACTTAAGAACCAAGTGACCAATGCCCCTCAAAGGAAGCCTTCTATGCAGTGGTGTCGACCAATTCTTATGATGTCACGTTAATCCTAAGGAGTGGCATTGCAGGATGGTGGCAGATGAACGGGGATTAGTTGCGGCTTAACTGCTGGGTCATGAAAATCAGCTGATACCATTGAATGGAGGGTCTTCTTTGAGGGCCATGCGCCACATTGTTCTTGAGCTGTATCTGACTATAGTGCAATACACCTGAGCTTGCTTGGTCGCATGGAGGGGTGAAAAACAATTGATCCACAATGGCACATTGCAGGCGCATTGCGCGTACGAACTTCATGCTGTTCAGTTTAGAGATGCTTTGTGGAAGTGGTCCAGTCTTTCGAATTGAACATGATTAGGAATGCCGTCTAGAACTGAACCACTGCAGTGTCTGTTTTCTTTTGTAGCGATAGCTACATTACGGTAGCATTTCGAGCCTTTAGCGTGGTGGTGGCACGTGACCATGGCCACCGCAACATGGCCACGTGGTTCGTCACGTGACCAGCCACATGGTGCAGAGCAGGCGAAACCGAGCTGCAACATTTGTGCGCATGCGCCATGTCAAGTGGGACGAAGGTGAAGATGAAACGCCCAGCAAAACGGAGCGGCGAAAGACTGACTTTGCAATTCGACTAAGCGAGTTCCACTCGGCCAGCTGTAGCTATCGCGTCACACCAGGTTTAACCAGAGCTAAACCACCGCCAATTTTTTTCTGCTGGTTTCATTGACTATCCTAGGTTTGTCTCTCAGTCGGCTGACATTAAACTTCAGCCACAAGAATTTGGCTTGAGCTCCATGAAATGCGTCTTGAATGACAATTGCAGCATCAAGAGCCAAATAAAAAATTAAATGCTAGCCCCCATTTTGGCCGCCTGTCGAAAGCGTAGGCATTTTGTTCTGATAAGAGCAACAACGCTACCAGGCTAACGGTTGTATAAGGGGCATGTTTTTTCTCACAAGACAGGTTCGTCTGCAGTGAACTTTCATTAATTCGGACTATTTCACTGTGTTGTCACTTCATTACTAATGCTCGCAGGAATGTCAGTAAGCTTTACAGCAGCCCATCTCATTGTCATTTTCCCTACCATCGCCAACTGGTTGAGCATGCATTTAGAGATCCTGCAGCTTCCTTTGGTGTTGGCTTTGCACAATCTAATGTCTCCGTGAGAACCAAAGTGGAGGGTGCTCGAAAACCACTGCCCAAATCATTCAGTGCCTTGCTTTTAATCGTCTAGAAAGCTGAAGAACAGTTCTAAGGTCTCCTCAGTTATCGGATCCCCCTTAACTATGAACAATGAAAACCTGTTAGGTCACTAGGTGAATGCAATACCAAGAAAAATTACTAAGGGCGCTTAAACTACTTACATGAGTGTGAAAGCATTTTTATTTCAGTTCCTTTTCATTTCAAATTTTTCTCTTTCTATTTACACACCTACTCATTAGCATACATTTGTAAGGTAACGCATAAACTTGGTTCACCTCTGCCCGCCCAGACGCAACATGGTTTTGTGGCCTGTGGGTTCCCCGCTCGCTTTGCAATCTGGAAGTCCTGGGCTCAATTCCCTGCACCTTCGAAATTTTATTTTTATTTGATGTCACAGAGACATCTGGGATTTTTGGGATCACTGCTGGTTAACGCCGCTGCAGAGTTTCGTTGCATTAAAAATGTATGCCTGGAACAGAGTCATTGCTAATCGTAATGATTCCTCACTGACGCCCACACTTTCAAACATAAAACAGAGTAGTGTGCATCCAGTTACGAAATCCACTCACAAACAGGGTCCCGACATTCCTGTTGACATGCGGAATATAACAAAAATGTTCTTGGAAGCCCGGATCAAGATTGTGTCGCTTCCAAAAAATGCCAGCTGGAAACATCACTCGTCAGAAATGAGCACGAAGTTTAACTGCTGATATTGCTTTCACCATGACACAAAAGAAAAATAATACATTTATAGTTCAGTGCAGTGTTCATATGAGGAATTTCCGGTCCTAGAGTGGCAATGGCCATCTCACAAGCTATACACAAATTGTAAAGTTGTGCAGGTGGGAGACACCAGTGTCCGCTGTTGCCACATAAATAGTTAAAGGTTATTATGGTATCAGTTAAAGGTTTTGTTTTTTCATGTATTACTTTGCGTGACCATAACTGCATTTCTATCCTCTCCAAATTTTGTACTACGTGCAGAAAATTTTTGTTTCGTGAACCCATGTTAATAAGCCGTTTAGAGTACTTATAACGGGCTGCATTAAAGCAGTAGAGATACCAAATTTTAGCTGTACGTTCAGTCTTTGCAACGATGCACAGCACATGAGAAGATATTGACAACCATGTGAATTGTGCCAACAAGCGACAATAACTGAATGTTTTTCTCTTATGCTGTTACGGTTTCAACAGCTGAACGGTGGCTGTGACGTCACAGATGATTTGATGGTCACTGCTTTCGTCGTTTTAATTCGCAGCATTTGTTATGCAAGCCTAACCCGCTGAAGTGGTTCAGTGGTTTGAATGCTACTGAGCCGGAATACCCGGGTTCGAACGCGGCCGCAACAGCTGCGTTTCGATGGAGGCGAAATGCAAGAGGTGCCCACGTGCTGCACATTGTCAGTGCCCAAAGATTCCAAGACGGTTGGAATTATTGCGGAGCCCTCCACTACGGCTTTCCCTTGCTTCGTTCACTCCCACGTTCCTGCCTTCCCTCATGGCACGTTCAGGTGCCCACAGTGCCATTTCCATTCCTCAAAAACCACTAAACACAAGCCTGGACAAGAGTTCAAATCACAAAAAAAAAGAACAAGCAGATTATATTGCAGTTTATGCATAACCTGCACACCCTTAAATAGTCTCTTACTTAGCAGCAGTCATTCGGTTGCTGAAGCCGAAACAGCTTGAGAAAAATATTCACTTAGAAATTATTCAGGATTTTACATTGCGCCTCATGCACAGTATTGTGCTCCAGTCCAAAGAAACAAAGAACGCATTCAGAAATTTGGTTTGTCTACTCCTTTAAAGGTGCAGTCAGGTCAATTGGTGCACTTTCTGAATATGTAGAATGAAACGGGACTGAATGAGAACCAGATGTCCTTGTTCTTTTCTTGTCCACATTTTCAGAGCTTTTATATCCTGCATTTATAACAGGCTGTATATAACTTTCCTGTTTTGCATTCTATGCATGTTTAAACACTCAAGCACATAAAATGAATACCATCTGGCTGTGAAACAAGCATTTTGTCGTGTGCTGTGCAGTGCCACAAAAGTGAAATTAAAGTTATGATGTAATTTGTGTCATCTGTAAAAAAGGAACAAGGCTAAAGACAAAGGAATCTGACAAGAAGTATCTGTCACTTTATTACATGGCAGTAAGCAAATGTACCAGAGATGCTAACAGTTTTTTTTCTGTACAATTTTCAGGTCGGTTAGCAGAAGGAGTGCCCGCAAAAACCGTTGTGCACAACATCCGAGCAGGCACAAGTGGATCAAGCCCACGGATGCAACTTGTGACCACTAAGGACCTCCGCAACATTGCAGATAAGTTTAGGATTGGCAAAGAAGAGCAGAGAGATCCAGACGATTTTAAAAGTGTTGACTTATGGGTCGAAGAAATGAGGGCGGAAAACGAGTCACCACTGTTGTATTACATGAAGAAGGGTGACCCCAACAGTCATGATGGTGACTTTGAGCTAGCGTTAATGACATTCCCACAACGAGAGTTACTTTCTAAATTGGGGACAGAGAAACTGTGCATTGACTCCACCCATGGCACAAATAAGTACAAATTTCAACTGACAACCCTGCTCACAATTTCTGAAGACGGATCTGGTATCCCGTGTGCCTATGTGATTTCAAAAAGGGTGAACATGGGCACCATGGTGAGGTTTTTCGAGGCCATCAAAGAAAAAACAAACACAGTACAGTGTCAGGCATTTATGTCTGATGATGCCCCTGTTTATGGCAATGCATGGGAGCAGGTGATGGGTACCCTGAAGAGTCGACTGCTTTGCAGCTGGCACGTGCTGCACAACTGGGGCGTGCGCCTGAATACGGTCACAAACAAGGACTGCAGGGATACAATAAGGGACATGCTACACACTCTGATGAAGTGCACAGATGAGACAGAGTTTCAACAGTTGCTCCCTGCGTTTCTTAGCATTTATTCCAAAGAGCAGACGCTTAATCGCCTTGCTCCAAAGGAGCTGGAAGAGCTGGATGGCTTCATCAGATATTTTGAAAAAACATACGCAAAGAGGGCATGTCAGTGGGCTTACTGCTATCGGCAGTACATTGGATTAACAACAAATAATCACTTGGAGTCAATGCACAAGACACTGAAGTACTCTCACTTTGGTGGCAAGATAAATGGGCGACTGGATAAATTAATCAAAGTATTTTTTATTTGACGTCTGACAAGCTTTACAACAGGGCTATTGCACTTATGAAAGGAGGAGCAGACCACCGCAAATCTGCCCTATTTGGGAGGCATAAAGTGGGGATTGAGCTTTGTAAGACCAGTACTGAGAGAGTGGGAGATGGCCAGTGGCATGTAAAGTCACAAAGCTTGGTGAACTTCAAGCACACAGTGCAAAGGACTAGCAAATCATGCAGTGGCTGTGAGCTTCATTGCAAGCAGTGTGAGGCTTGCCACAACATGTTCACATGCACATGTGTTGACCATGCAATGCATGCGCACATGTGCAAGCACATGCATGCTGTTGCTTTAATGGAGCTGCAGTCGCGCAAGTTGCAGAGCAGCCAGGCCACCTGTTCCAATTGTCCTTCCAAAGATGGCATCCAAGACTATGCTATCGATGATGCAGGCTCCTTAATGGCCAGTGCTCAACATATTATGCAGAGCACTCAGCAAGGCTCCACACTAAAAATATCACCAGAAAGAACTAAAGTGCTGAAATTGAAAGCTGGGTCTACCTTCCAAATGCTGATTAACCAGCTTCCAGAGAAAACTGCCGAGGAGCAAAAGATGATAGACGAAGACCTGACAAAGTTTGCTGCAAAGCATAGCCTTGCAACCGCAAAGCAGCCAACAGAAAAAAAAACCACGGCTGGTGCCTGCAAATAAGAACGTTGAAAAGCAGCCGCGGTATGGAGCACTGAAATATGGCAAAATCAAGCCTGCATTGGGCCGTCCTCCCACTATGCTGCAGCAGGAAACAGTAAAACGGCAGCTTCTCTCTCATGGTCTGGACGAAGAAGTCTTGATTATTCATACCGGAAATGACCACGATTACTGTAAAGTAAAAAAGTAAAATAATGCTTCCTTGCGGATTGAACTTTGTCCAAAGCTGAGAAATGTGCAGTTTATCCCTGTGTAGCAAAATGTTCATGGAGTGCATTGACTGAAAACAGTAAATAGCAAGCATAAATACGGGAAGTCATAGATAGTGCATCTGTTATAACATAAGAGGCATCTCAAACTTAATTTGTGCTGTTGCTTGTGTAACATACAAGTGCAACCATTATGAAAGGGAACACGCAAGCATGCCCCAAAGCGATCCAGTGCTTTACCCAACATGTCTTAAAAAAACAAGTATGTCATGCTTTTCAGTTGTCTTCCATGAAAAGCGGAACAGCAGTGCTCACTGAATTGATAAATTGGAATAACTGTTCTTGAACACATGTTCCTTTTTGTACTGCCTGCACTTGTACATAGATGTGGTATGGTGTGCAGCCATGTAGCAGTGGCTTGGATGGTGTGTGCGTTAGAGCGCGAGAGGCACCTCCAACCTTGTCACGTGTGCTGCTGGTAAGTATGTGTGCATGGAGTGTACATAGATGTGTGGTATGGTGTGCAGCCACGTGGCGGTGGCTTGGATGGTGTGTGAGAGAGAGGCACCTCCAACCTTGTCACGTGTGCTGCTGGTAAGTGTGTGCATGGAGTGTACATAGATGTGTTGGAAGAGCATGAGAGGCATCTCCAACAGTGCCACAGGTGGAGCTGACATAAAGTATATAGCAAGCTCTCAATGCAAGCCCAGTTAAATTCTAGAATATGTTGAAGTGAGAAAACAGTCTTTTGGTTGCGTATATATGCAGTCTAAGGAAGCATGTGCAAATTAAACTCAGCTGTCACTTTTCTGTTAACCAGAACTTTCACAATACACATTGTTGCAATACTTCTGCCCAGGTATAACATGCCATTAAGGTCAAAAAGCACAGGACAGCAGATGTGTTAGCTCAAAACAGCGATGAAACATGCTCACAAGCTGTTGACGATTTGGACAGCACAAAGGGAACTAAGATTTAAAAAAAAAACTGGCTGAAAATGTCCATGAGACATGCTCACAAGCTGCCGATGATGACTCAGACACCAGAGATGCCGTTACTGAGGGAGCACCAGTGACGTGTATGGCTGTTCTCAAAGAGTCTGAATTTTATTTTCGCAGCATGACTGCACTGAACACTTTCCAAGGAAAGTGCAGCAAATGAAGTGTTAGCATGTTTCATCACTGTTTTCAGCTCACAAGCTGTTGATTTGGACAGCACAAAGGGAACTAAGATTTTAAAAAAACTGGCTGAAAATGTCCATGAGACATGCTCACAAGCTGCCGATGATGACTCGGACACCAGAGATGCCGTTACTGAGGGAGCACCAGTGATGTGTATGGCTGTTCTCAAAGAGTCTGAATTTTATTTTCGCAGCATGACTGCACTGAACAATTTCCAAGGAAAGTACAGCAAATGCCATATTGTTGTTTTGATGGACCAGTTGCTGTGGCATAGGCAAGCTTACAGTAAAGACTTAGCCTAAGTGCATATGAATGCATTGCTGGTAATGTACTGAAGTATTTGCCTAACTCTTTCCTAACTGTATGTTTCATTCTCACTTAGTAAAAACTATTTAAGCAAAAGGTTTGTGCAATGCCAGACAGTATTTGGGTGGAACTTATAAAATTCTAATGTAGCAGGCCAAAGCGGGCTGTTTGTATAAAGTGCAGTCAGGTAACGGAAGAACCCTGGTGCCCTGAATTATAGTGAGCCTACCTTGTCATTCAAGTGGCAATATCAATGATCCTGAGTACAACTCCATTTAATGCTACGGGCTTGCAGGTTGCTGACTTGAGCCATGCTAACATCTGGGGCAATGTACAGCTGCAGAGCTGCGGGTTCAGGTTGAGGGAAGCCAGCACCTCCACTAACTATAAGGAGGCATTCTAATCCTAGGCATTGTTGATACAGTCCAGCAATACATAGTCCTTGTCATGCTTGCATTGCAGGAAGCTTGCTGTATCTTTGTGTGCAGAGCAGAATGGCCTGCAAAACTTTTTTATAGAGAACTAAATTTTTACACCAGACTAGCCATCCAAATTTTAGGCTGAACCACACTGGTCATAGGGACAGGTGCTCACTTGTCCTTGACTAGAGAAAATGCAGCTTTTTCACAAGTTGTGTGCTTGCCTTGCTTGTGTTTGTTTTTTGCAGATTTGATGAGGGAAAATATTTAATGCAGAAAGTAGCACCTGAATGTGCTGGCTGTTTGTAGACCCTGCCAACTGAAGATGGCAGATTTCAGGTGAGGATTATTTTGTGAGGTAGTTGCTGGGCTGCTTTGACAAAGTTCTTCAGCATAGCAAGCTCAAAACACAGCATGGAAGAGGAGTGCCATTTGCTAATTTTCTTGAAGCCCGCATGGTCATAGCAAGGGAACTGATATCCCATGTCAAGCAGCACCAGTAAGGGTACACTACAGGCCTCAAGTAATTCCTTTCTAGTCATTCTTTCTTCCCGAAATTTTCCTCCTAGGAATGAAGAACTCATCCCGCTATGGCACCTCAGTGGCTCTGGCGTCTTTAGACTGCTTACCCCAGTGTTTGATCCTGGCCGTGGCGGCTGTATTTCAGTGGAGGAAAAATACAAGAATGCCAATATGTTGTGCAAAGTCAGCGCACGTTAAAAAGCCCCAGGGGGTGCAAATTAATCCGGAGACCTCCATTATGGTGTCCCTCATAGCCCATGTGTCGCTCTCAAATATAAACCCCACAGTTTAAAAATAAGATATTTCAGGCCCCTCATTCCCCACTCAGAATCTGCATGTGTCAGTAAATTTTCTCTGGTGCTGCTCAACAGAGAACCTCTTGACAATTAGCAAGCATTTCTCATCTTTAGGCAATTAGTGCACTCTGTTGCTTGTTCATACCTGCCTTGCATTCACTATCATTTTTGTTTGCATGTGGTGCACTTCAGGAAAAGCAGTATCAAGTGGCACTCCATGCTGCATACATACCTCTTTGTCATGTCGTGATGTCACAGTGAACTGCCCTTTTAGAGGACAGTTGAGAATATGTAGTTATCGTGGAGCACATAACTACCATTCATCTTATTTAACAAAGACAATACTGCTGCAGCAGACATACAGTATTACTCATTTTTCGGAACATTGCTGGTGCAATGTGTCACCCGGACTTATATTGCCGTGGTAGAACTAGTTGAGAATGGCCTTCCCTCACAATAGTAAAGCACTTCATAAATGAATTTGCTTGGCAGTCATAGGTATGGTGCTGTGGCAAAGTTGCTAGGAATTTGTTCCACTCATGCAGATACTTATTTCTATTTTTGTTTCAGGCTTTCGTACACCATATTTACTTACATAATGGATGCACTTGCATAATAAATGCCTTGCCTACTTCAGTCGCCAAAATTTGGGGAAGTTTAATTGACCACACCAAGTTTTACAGCATGTAATAAATGCACCAAAATTACCATTCAAATTTTTTCCCACAGACTGCATCCATTATGCAAGTAACTGTGGTATTAGGTTACAGAATGAAGCACTGTCAACCGTAATATGTGGCCGCAAAACTGCCTGGAGCCACGTGAAGAGGAAGGCTCCCAAGGCTCATCACACCACATTTTCTCCAGTATCCAGACATGGCACCCGTTTCATCCTGCACCTCACATTCACCTCGGGATATTGATAACCTGTCAGCTAGATAACGAATGTTGCAAATAAAATGTCTAACAGAAAGCTGCGGTTGTATGTATCAGGGGTTTTCCTTGACTTGTGGCAGTCAACCTGGACAAGTTGTCGTAATGCAAGGCAGCCCAGTATGCACGAAATGTGAATTGCAACACCTTCACATATCATTTCTTAGGGTTCATCGTTTTCCACAATTGGGTGCAACTCATCCTTCCACAGTCCTCGCATAAAGTGCTCCTTTTCCTTTCTTGGCTGCCAAAATTTCTTTTCCTAGGCATTTTGGCAATTTTCAATTGCATTTCTCCACGAATGTGGTACTTCTGAGAAGTTGGAAGGTAATTTTACATATGATCTATTTTTAATAAGCTTCAAGATACTACGCTTGATTTAAACATTTGCAGTCATAGATACGCTGCCATTGTGTGATCACTGTACAAAAACATTGATTCTAATGGATGTTTACGATGCCCTACAAGCCCATCTGTGGCTTTAGAAAGCTACCCTTCCTAGTACAGACATTAAATACAACTTGCACATAGCAAAAACTAATGTGTGTGTAACGTTGAAATTCAATAGATTCCATTAGACGCCGCTTCGATCCCAGCTGCGGTGATTTAATTTTGATGGTGGCAAAATGCTAAAGGTCCGTGTGCTGTGCGAAACCACTGGTGGTCGACATTACCGGAGCCCTCGACTACGACGCCCCTCGTAGCCTGATTCACTTTGGGGCGTTAAACCTCATAAACCAAACAACCAACTTGTCTATTAATTGCAATACCCACATCACATGGGCACAACTGACAAGGTGTTCAATGCATGTTCATTAACAGCATTTTTGCTGCAACTTCCAGTTATTGTCCGAACACAATAATGATGGGAATACTTGAAGATTAGAAAAGTTTCTTTCATTTGAACGAAACGTGCCTGTAGGGTCAAAGCCTTTGTCAATATTGTTCACGTGTAGTAGTATCTCACTTCTTTTGCAGAAAATAGTTTCTCGCTAGTTCAATCTAAATGGTCACAATCAGCCTGTGGTGTCAGTATAAGGTGATGTCAAAATAAGGACTGTTACATTAATTAGGTTTTTTTGAAATTAATCATGAAATATAGTACAAAATGCATGAGCTTGCTACTTGTAGCAAACGTGAAGATGGCATACGCATGAATGTCGCGAAGCTGGTCCCTGCAGTGCCGCATGAAAACCGATAAAATTTAATCACGAATGGTACATGTGTTAAATGCTGATCAATTAAGGCTAAAAATAAATCACAGACCATCAATGTGACTCATGCGGCACAGTATGCGTCAGCATTATGTTCCTGCCAGACGGAGCGCAGCAGCTGCTGACAGGTTCAGACTACGAATGGGTACCATCAATCACCACGTGACACGCCCACTCCACTCACCTAATGAAATCCAGCTATCTGTGACACATCCACTCTCCCCACCCCTCGACTGTGATTGTCAACCGCTTGCCAACCATCTCCACCTACCCTCTCTTCTCTTTCCACTCTCTCCACTTTGCCACCTGAGGCTTCAGACGGATGGATGGACGAATTATTCCAACATGGGGGTTCTGATGCTGACGCATTACAATGATATTTTTGAATCACAGCTACAGTTTGTTACATGCCAAGTAGAAAAGTACTCGCTACACCATGCATCACAAGGAAGTACATTTGGCGCCTAAATTGAAATGTGCAGTGTAGCGAGCAGTTAGCACCAGGTGCTGTACACAGACACGAGCGCGAAATGGACAATGTTTATTACCTTATTAAGGCCTTTTCTGTGCAGCAGGAGTGTGAAGACTGCTTTTGAAGCTAAGGTTGATCACATTGCAACGAATAAAGACAGCACAAACACGAGAACCGAACACACAGCACTGACTCAACTCTTCGATGGTCAGTGCTATGCGTCTGGTTCCCGTGTCATTCCTTTTTGTTCTGCGACCAACCTTAACTAAAACAAACAACTTGCCCGAACCCTTGCTTTTGAAGCATACCATGCGCTAGCACGCAGTAGAGTGCACAGACTGAGCCATGTGTGCTATTGTAGCAGCAGTAAACCACGGGCAAAAATACCTTTGTCCGTAAAGTTTCGAGACTGATTTATTTTCTTCTCTAGAAATAATTCCCCAAAACAAATGTTGGTGCGTATGTGTAGCACAATCTTTTCGGGCTAACCTGAGCTATTTATGTTAGTTGCTGAGGGAGCCGCTAGATGGCACTACATGTAAATACGTTGTCACTTGTCGTCTGCACATTCTACTGTGAGTGAATGTGGAGAGATGGACGTGTAAGCTTATAATTCTGTGTGAAGCTTGGCATGACAGCCACACAGATGTAGCAGCTCCTTCGTGGCGCTTACGGCAATGAGACATTATCACGGGCACAAGTTTTCGAGTTCCACAAGAGGTTCGTTTCGGGGAGAACGTCTGTGGAAGACAACACAAGGCAGGGGCACCCTTAAACCTCACAGAATGAAAACAACGTGGCTCGGATCAAGAAAATCATACAGCAAGACCGCACCATTACAATCCGCATGCTATCAGATGCTCTCGACATTAGTAAGAACAACATGCCACCAAATTCTATGTGAGAACTTGGGGAAACAAAAGCTGAATGCCAGACTTGTGCCGCACTCCTTCACACAGGACCAGAAGGACACGCGGGCATCAGTGAGCGCTGATTTACTCTCTGAGGCAGAGAAGGATGCTGGCATTCGTCGACACCATCATTGCTGAAGACGAAACATGGTGTTTTCAATACGATCCTCAAAACAGAGGCAGAACGCCGAATGGCGGTCCACAAGCTCTCCGGCGTCGAGAATGGTGCAGCGACATAAGACCAAAACAAAGACGATGCTGATAGTTTTTTTCGATGCCTGAGGTGTCGTACACCACAAGTTCGTCCCACAAGGGCAGACGGTGAATCAGGAGTTTTATATCCGCGTGCTCCAACACATGCGTGATGCACTGCGACGCCGTCGCCCTCACTTATGGGCATCTGGACAATGGAGCCTTCTCCACGATAACGCAAGGCCGCCCACTACTCTCAGCGTGACAAAATTTCTCGCCAAGCACAGCATTACTGTAGTTCCCCATCCGCCATGCTCGCCTGACCTCACCCCATGCGATTTTTTCCCGATTCCTCGTGTGAAGAGAGCCCTAAAAGGTCGCTGGATGGGGAGTGGGGAGGCCATTCAAGGCGCCACGACATAGGAGCTGGCAGCCCTGCCAAAAGAAGCGTTTTCCAACTGTTTCCAAGACCTCAAGAAGCGTTGGAAGCTGTGTATAGACTGCAAGGGAGATTATTTCGAAGTGGTGCTGCACAAATGATTTCAACGCATTTTTTTTAATGGACTAAGTCTCGGAACTTTACGGACAAAGGTTGTATGTATACA
This sequence comes from Amblyomma americanum, assembly GCF_052857255.1. Classification (NCBI taxonomy): domain Eukaryota; kingdom Metazoa; phylum Arthropoda; class Arachnida; order Ixodida; family Ixodidae; genus Amblyomma; species Amblyomma americanum. The sequence goes on from NC_135503.1 coordinate 166,714,633, forward strand.
CAGCCAATTGCGATAGTCGGTAATGCGAATTTTAAGCGCAGCTGTTTATGTATTTTAGTTTTGCAATATGCTAAGGTACAAAATTTAAGAGAGCCACCTGCCACGGCAAGATTCAGTGATAGGTGGCATTTCGCTTTGCTACTACCTGCCACAGCTGGGAGGTGGCGCGTTACGCTACTAGCCGCCCTCCGGGATCTTCCCGTGGCAGCCACCTTCCAGTTTTCCATTCATCCGCTCTTGCCGTGGCAGGTGGCGTGTAATGCCGACTACGACGTGGAATCCAAGAACGGGTGGCAAAGAGTGGCGCTCTAAAATGGATGTGAAAAGTGTAGAAATGAAAAGTGTGCACATACCTCCTGCTCCTTTCTGAGAAAAGCCAACAAAAACCATCCTAATAATACTTCAATGCTAAACCGTATTTGGCTCACTTGTACGAAGTTACAGCACCTCACACTACCAGCATGAAAAAAAAACAGTCACAAAAGACAAGGGACAGGAGAAGGAGTGTTCACGACTGGTCCAACGACTGGTCCTGTCGTTGTGGCGTGAACACTCCTTCTCTTGTCCCTTGTCTTTTGTGACTGTTTTTTTTTCAAGGTACAATGCACCAACTGGCCCGCATTTCAACCCTTCTGCATACCAGCATGACACAAAGGTGTTCTGTGATGCCTGCAAACTTCTAAAACATTCTGCAAGACGCATCAGACTTGCCTACTAGACTTGCTGAGCTATTGCTGGCACAGCAGTGCCACAGAAAAGGTTACTGCACAAACACGACTACCAGTTTGTTACTATCACTCAGCAATGCAATGGTGCTAATATCAGCAATCAAAACCTGCCACATTTAAGAACATGATTATTTATCCAGCAAAATGGCAAATGAGCTTCCATACGATAAATTCAGAGCCAACATCTCGTTGATGCAGCCAATATAAAGCTAACATCATGTGCTTGTAAACAACAAACGTATCCTTAAGGGACACAAGTGAACCATACAGCAGTGGTTTCCACTAATGATGCATATGCCTAAGTATGGCAGGAGTTTACTACTACAGCTTCGTTTACAGGAACCCAAGGTAAGTCGGGAAAAGGCCTCAACAAGAACACTTGTACTTGATGGCGAATTTTCCTGAACTTAATCTTGGTGAGTAAGGACCGGCGTAGGTACAGTAATGCCCAGTGTTAAGCAAGACAGAACATGCAAAAGTGCCACCCACAACTGTGGCATGCTCCCTCTGTCCCAGAAGTGCCAGTACAAAACAGTTTCCGAATGATCTGACTCTATGACTTGACAATGCTTGTGTGCACATTGCCAAGAAGATGGGGCTGAACAACGAACTGCTTGCAATTTGGTTGACTTAGCCCGACCCAACGATTACTAAGCATTTACACAAGCCTGAACGGCCAACTTGACCCGACATTGTCAGGTTCATGCAAACACCTAGTATTACACATGTGTAAACCCATGCAAGAGCCAATTAGGTCACATACAGTCCCAGGAGTGCCTACTCCGTGGTCCATTTGCCTAAAATTTCGGGCACGGCGCGCCCAGATGACACCACAATTGATTAATAAAAGCATAACAGAATATTAACAAAAGCATTAAAACAGCACACAGAGCTCATAACAGGTTTGAAAACACAAATGCTAGGCATTATATAACACTTTCTTCTAAAGCACGAAAATTCCCAAAATTCCGCCCTCCTGCACTTGCTGCAATAGGCTCTCGAATTTGCATGCATGCCATGCAAAAGCTCTTACGAGTCCCACTGCCCAGCAGGTGGTTACAACATACCGCATCACCAGCAGCCTTCACATGCATTCGCACTTCACTGGCTTCCTTGAGAACTTCGCTCACAGCTATACCATCTGCAGACAAGTAGGGAGTTCCGAACAAAGCTCAAAATCACACAGCCCGCCACTTCAGCCACCGGTGCAAAACCAGCAGAGCACAGTGCGGCCAGTGGAGTTGATGCGCGCTTGGTGCAGTCTGGCACAGCTGTCTTCACAACGTGCAACTTACCGGAATGCACCCAGCATGCCTCCTGACTTGCCTTACTAACGCTGAACACTAGTTAATTTCAGCACTACCTTCCCTCTTTTCCCCTTTCCTCTAGTCACGAAATTCACAGCAAAAACGACTCCAGATTCTTTTCCTCCTTACTCTGCTTGATTACAACTAAACCCTAAGATGCGCGACCATTTTTTGACAGTCTTCTAAATTAGGCTGGCAAGTATGACCATGCCAGCACAACTCCATCTAACGTCTGGTCTTCTGGTTATGTTGATGTTTGCTGCATTCACCAAAAATAAAATCAGATTTACAAATTTTTCCGAGCACTCGATTCAAACTCGTGATATAAACATAGAGAAGGGCTCCGTGATTACTGTTAGAAAGTGAATAGCAATGTTGTCTGGCTTTGGTGCACTGCGCTCAAAAACTTGGCACAGGTTGCTTGTAAAAACGGCCAGGATGATGACACTTCCATTTCACCTTTTGGCCTATTATAGCCTATAAAAGCTTCATCCTCAGCAAAAGCAGCCCCTTTTCATTAGAATGACGTAACCTATCATCGCTATGACCCAACTCTAATGTGTCCTCCTTGGTATCCCGTGAAGTCTGGCCGCACTGAGCTGCTCTGTAACGCAGTAAGCATAGCGCGGAAAGAACGCAGGACGAAGAGGAAACAGGACAAGAATAGTGCTTGTCCCCTCTCGTTCTTCCCGTGCTATGCTCACTGTGTTACAATGAATTAACAACCTGCCCAAGCCTATTCCATTCTGAGCTACTCTGCTTTGTTATTACCAACTTTCTTTACATTGAACAAAAAGATGCAGGACACGAAGAATCACTCGCAGCTGAAGTCTGACAAAATGCGACACTTGTACATAGCATCAGAGTATGCATGGTCTGGGCACCTGTCTATCACCTACTTGATACACCAGTTCTGTCCCCACTCATAAACACCCAAACACTTGCTTCAGTCTCTTTAGCAATGAAAGCAAACACACTGGCTTACACAAACATCGAAATTACTTGCTATTACATCTTAACAAAAGTGTTCAGTGTCACATTGTTACTATGCTATATTAATTTATACATGCCACCACATCATCTTTGGCAGACAATAAAAATCTCGCTTTTCAAGTATGTGGGCAGTCACTGATTGCACAAACCAAATATGACTGTATACCAACAGAACGTGAACTCACGGGATTACCTTAGAACTCCTACGTCGATGAAAGCGTGCAGTGAACATGGAAACACTTTTCACTTTTTCAGATGCGCCGCTCAGCGTGTGCACACGCGTTCAGTACACTCTGCCTGCGCCATGAAGGAAGACGGGTCACTCGGCCCCAAGAGCAGTAGTACGCATTGCCAGTGCATTCCAGAATACTCAATTCCAATAGCTACTATACGAGACGTAAGCACGGTTTTCGATAATCCAGCGTTCGCACTGTGCAGCTTTATTTCTTCGCTCTGTCCCAAGCATTGGGACCACTGAGGTGGTTGCAAGCTACAGTCGGGTAAGCCTTGCGATTGTTCTGCCGACAATTGCTTCACTCTGCGATCTGGCAGATCAATGCAATTTCGCACACAAGCACCCACAACAGTCGTCAATCGGTACTGTCGCCATTTGGTGTCCAGATCAGTGCCTTGGACTGTTAGAGGGCGGGCTAGAAAAGACATGCTGCAACGTTCTCCAACCCTTGCTCCATGAGATAGTCACGGCGATGACGTATCACAGCCTACACACTGCATCGTGATGATTATAACAAGAGCTATATGTACAGATCTTTTCCGCAATGAGCTTGAAACACCCAGATCTGGGACGCCAATACTGGACGGCACGCGCTTGCATCCTGTTCACTCACCTTTAGGGGCGCATGGGAGGTAAACACGCATTCTACGGGCGGTCTGCTGGTCACAAACAAAAAGGGCAAATTTAAATGTCTACACAGGCCACAAAGACGCGACGCCGGCGAATTCTTCACTCGCAACGACCGCCGACCGCGATTCGAAGCACGTAAACAACCGCCATGTTGTTTTTTTCTTCTTAGCTCACTGACTGTAGGGGGCGCTTTAAGAGCGCTACCATCATCATCATCGCGATCTTCCTCAAAGAGGCGCAAATAAAAATAGCCTATATTGGGAATAAACTAGAAAAAAAAACAATGAGTTAGAATTTACATTATAAATAAGATAGTCACTTATGCAGCTGTCGATAATCAACACACTCATTGAAAGGAAGCGCCAATAAAATTGATACAGCAGTGTCATTCACGAAAATAAAACCAAAACATTATAAATATGTGCGCTTTCTCCAAAGCTGCCTGGTTAGACTAAAGCTGAGACGTGCGACCATGTTTAGCAGATTTCTAAATCGGCCCATAAGAAAATTAAGCAAAAAAAACTGTAATAGGAGCTGGAAACGTACGACACAAAAGGGTCAACATTGCATGGTCAACAATATGCACGCTTTGTCTCTTGCTGCGCATCCAAGGCTTCAGTGCATGTCTCTTTGCTGTTTCAAAGCAGCACAGTCTTCTATCATTGTAGCGGATAGAACCAAACCAAATGTAGTGTCATGAACAAAGCGGTCACATAATTTTCACTTATACGGCTCAAAATCACATTATTTGTTATTCGAGTTTAGTTTCAATGACATGAAGCAACCACAAGTACCATTATAAAAGGTACTTTTCATCAGAGCACTTCGGATGGACTGGAAGCCTCACTCCCAACAGTGTACAATAAAACCACTCACACTAATCATGTTAATTGGCAGTAATGTGTACTTTACACTGCAACAGATGCAAGTCAAAAGATTTGACCATTCAAAATCATAGTGTGCTGATATATTGCTGCAATCTTCAACATAATCATGCTTGCCATTACAATGAAAATGACTCATCAGCACATGTAAACACGAGAATTTTTTGCTTTACACACATTTTGACACCACGCCTAGTTCACTACTTATAGGCTCCGTACAGTCAAGTTTGGTCACGAGCCCTGCGCCAACTAGCGCAGCTTTCACAAAACTGTGGGGCGGGGGAGCGGAAGCGCCGTGTGCTGCAGCACTCTCTCAGATGCTTTCACGGCACTGCAACTATTGCGAGTACTAGCGGAAACGACCTAAGAAATTTCAGGAAGCAAAATACACTACTGCCGGTTATGCTGCGTCCAGAATTATTACAGCCGGGCAGGAAGCTTGGCATCAAAATGTGCAAGTTTTCTGGTAGGCTGCACGACCGAGAGGTGGACTGTAGCAGTACGGAGAGTCAAGTCAACAACCTCTGTCAAGTTCAACGTCAGTCATACTGCCGCGCATTTAAAGCTACATTTTCAAATTGCATACACGTTACAACTCCTGCAACATGCATTTAGAATTTTGATAGCGCTAGAGCTACTTTCTAATTGTGGGCATCTAACCGCACTTTCGGCGTTTGTGTGGCTTCTCACCGTGCTTTAGTTTCTTTGATGTTTGTGATCATATCAAACACGTACGTGCTGTCGGAATCAGAAGCTAACGTAATGCGAGGAGGGGGTGGGATTATTTCAGCACTGTGGGATTATTTCAGCACGCAAGCATATCACCTGAAATGTACGAATGCATGACGGGGCGTTCCTTCCACTGGTAATACTACCTAGCGACTGGGTAAGAGGTAGCGCTACAACTTCTTTTAAATCCGAGAACTTGCGTCCTGTAACCTTTGCTGCCAATAGCACGTACTGACGCCCACAAATTTTCTGAATATCGAAATCACGAAAAAGCTGGATTTCCTCGCCTGCTGGAGGAGGGGTGCACTGTGCAGTTCGTGCAGGGAAGTGTAACGAACATGTTCCAGTTTGTGGCTGCATGCTTAGATCGAGTGCCAAGCAATTGGGCTTTTTTTAAATCTGTATGTCCCATAAACTTTAGTGTTTGCCTGTGTTGCGCGGCTTACGCATACCGCGCCATAGTGCAAATTAGCTGTTGTCGCTTTATTTCATCTTATTTTATATTCAGAGCGATGGCTGCAAATTTGTGTCGAATTAGTCAACAAGCATCTACACTAACCACCTCGTGAAAATATGCAAAAAGTGCAATTTGAACGCATGCCAATTACTACAGTTAGCCGAGTCTATGCAACCAAGAGACCTTCAAGAGATGATAGGTATCTGACATGTTTCATACACCATAATCGTCCCTTAACAACCATGGTATGCACTACTCATTGGAGTCCTACATTCCACTGATGCCAAAGAGTGAATTTCCGCAATAAAATAAAGCGCAACTGAATTAAGCCCTTCAGAGCGGTGGGAACAACGCATTGTTAAAAGCCTTTAATAGGCATAAAACCAGAAAAGGCCACTTGCGACATTGGAAAGCACAGCGCATGATGCAGCAAGAACACGGCCGGCGGTCATGTACAAAACGCAGCAAGGACTTGAGAGCAAGTAGTGCAGCCAGCGTGTTCGCCTTCCCAGTATCGTCATACCTGCCACGGTAGTGCTGATAGCAGTGCTGCTCCGCAGCGCTCTCTGGCCACTGTATGGAGCCTGTGCTACTTACATTTATTTACATGACAGGCATGAATGCACACATGCATGCCAATCATAGCATGGGTGGCATGCATATGTAATAGTTGATATGCACCTCGTCAACACCACATATTGTGCATTTGCACACACAAATACTCATGAAAATTTAAGATAGGTAAATTTAATGAAACGAGGGCAAAGAGGTCGGCCAGAAAGATTGATATCTGGCCTGCTTCTCTGCACTCAGGAAGGGGAGGAGGAGAAGAAAGAGGGTCCTGATGGGTGCCGATCTGGTGAGAAGAGAGGTGAGAGTACGTGTACGCACATCTGATGGCGTCAAAATTCAAGAGTGCTAGCAATTACTGCAGCTTAAATGGTCAAGCACACAGAACACACACCAAAGTTATGGTATGGTATGGAATATGAGGTTTAATGCCCCAAGGCAACAGGGTTATAAGGGATACCATAGTGCAGGGTTACGGATTAGTTTTGACCACATGGGGCTCTTTATCGTGCACTGATATCACTCAGTACACAGGCGCCTTGCATTTCACCTCCACTGAAACACGGCTGCCGCAATTGGGATTGAGCCCGTGTCCTTGGGCTCAGTTGTCAGGCACCCTAACCATTCAGCCACTGTGGCGGCACGACGGTGGCGGCATAGTGTACTTTTACTATACCTGCAATGTAAAAATTAACAAAAGGCAATTTCCCCACTTCATTTAAATTATTACAATTGCCCAAAGCCCTCCTTGGTTTCCATTGCTCTTGGTTTGCTACACACTTGAGCCTTTTAATTTTTCGTCAGTTCAGGTCCCGTGAGGCATGCAAAAAATTGAGATATAATCGTTGCCAGTTCACTTTATGTCATTCCAACTCTTCGCAGGTTTGTGTACGAGTTGATATAAATAACAACGAACAAAGTTGTGACAATACTGCAGTCTTTGCATGCCTCACGTGACCTGAACGCACCGCTGACTTCATAGTCGTCGTTCGGTTGTTTAAGCTAAACAGTGTGAGAGAAAAATACAGTTATAAATATACTGTCTCTTGTTGGAGCAATCCATGCAGTTGTCTAGGTTTTCCAAGCTACTGCGAATCATTCTAACTGAAAGAAAACAACTAAAATTTTGGTGCCTCTGCTCCTTTAATACCTACTGGGCCTTAACAATATAAAACGCACCTAAACATATCAGCAAACTGAGCTGTCCACCTTCAAAAATGTATCGATAAGCTCTTTTCTCATTGCACTTTTAACCATGTTGCCTCATACTTGTGGTGTGCATATGTTCTGACTGTGCATGTTACAGAACCAGTAATTCAGAAACCAGCAGATCCATCCATTCAGCAGCATGTCAAGTGAGGAAGTAAAAATAGAATGCAGATAGAAAGGAAAGGCACACAGTTTTTTCAGACCTTCCAAGTTGAAGACTTCATACTCATATGTGGCCAATTGTAACTGTTTCCTTATTGAAATTGCACTCCAGTCTAGACGTTTGCCTTAAACCATAGAAAAATTTGTCAACATGCTTCCTTCTACAAGGAATAACCAAATATAAGTAGACAAGCCATGCTTACATTTTTATGCATTTTTAAGCTCTTCACTATATGCACAGAAGCATGTCACATGTATGATGTGTTGATATTGGTTTATGCTGGTTCTTCACTTTATATTAAAAGATCATGGCTACTCTTTTTTTTAGCGTCCATTGCCCCATAGAGCTGCCATCTAAGGTGCAAGCTCATTTGAAGTTAAAGGTAGCTTGCCTAGTCACTTCTGAGTACCCATTCCAAAAAAAAAACAGATTTTCCCCTCAAAAGTGGCAACATGCTGTAATACCAGGCATGCAATTAATGTGACACCTCATGCACTTCGTAAAGATCCATTGACCTACATAAGGCCAAGCCAGCATGTTGTTCACGTACGTGCATAAATTATATTCACTTATACAGCGCTAACGTCAAAAAGAAACCCTTCTAGCTACAAATGCTAGCACAAAGTTCATGCAACAGATTACAGCATGCATGGCATCCAACGTCCATATGTACAGCATACTTTTACTAATAAGGCTAAAACGGCGCATCTCCACAAGGACAAAGGAAGATAAGACAAGACACAGTCTCGCCCTTGTACAGGTGTGCTGTTTTATCCTTATTATGCCATACTAGCTAGCCTATCAGTCTGCGTTTTTACTAACTGCAGCAGCAGAAACTACAGCTGTGAAATTTGGAATGCATTCATGGTGTCTAGGAATTTAAGCTCAGAAAATGTTACACACAGAAGGTGCAAGAGACTGCTCATTCAGAGTGTTTACTTTTCTCTCTGTATTATGTTTTACTTACCATGCAATAACCCAACGTTTCCAAGCGAACCCTAAGGCCACATTGTGCTGACTCTGGCTACGCAGATGCTGAAAGCCTGTCATGCCTCCCACATTATCACAAACTACTACAGGAATGACAGAGCCAGCAAAACAAGTTTTAGCCTTGTCTGGCTTCATTCCAATGCTGAACGTTAGAAAAAATACACCAAGAACCATGTTACTTTCACAAGTTCTACTTATAGGTTATAAAAACACTTCACCAACAGCTTTCACAGATATTACAAGGTTAGGTGGTGTGACCATACTACAAAATTTGCTAAAAGCCTATCAGTGAAGAAAGCGGCGTAGGGACCACAGCTCATATGTGGCACGATGCGTCGCGTTGCGTGAGGTCTCTCCGCGGGAAACGCTGCGGCGTCGTGCAAAGCAGCTGTGGCCTACCGTGTGCTTTGCGCAACATGGGCGTCAATGCGAAGTAATCCATTACAGCTTGGCTAGTTGGTGGTTAGACTTTGCAGGCATATCAAACATGTAAGACGGAAGATATGTCCTTTCACAGGCTAGTGCAGTACTTCTTGTCCGCCTTCCTTCGGTACACAAGTGCCTTTTTTGCGCATAGCTTGCCGCCGGTGGGTACATATGCAGGACTATAGGAACATGGTAAATACCACAACTGACAAATGGGATGACAGAATACAGACATCGCACAGGGCATAGAGATGACATGCATGCGAGGTTGCCGTATCAGTACGTACAGGTCAGAATCAGTTACGCGGAACACAAGGAAACCATAATTCTCGACACATTCATTCAATGCAGGCACCGCCTTGCAAAATGTAGTCTTTACGAGCTTCCCATATCATACCACTAGCTGGAACCGGTCGCACTGCAAGCTTACATAATAAAGACAGCACTAGGGCACAAGTCCGGACGTTAGCGCGGTCAATATCACTCGCCTTTGCGCTAACCTTCCATGCCTTTGACGACACCACTTCTTTCACACGTCAATGCACCGCGCGCTAAACAACCATGTAAACAAACCACCGTGGCGATGGCAGCGATGGTCACCGTGGCAACCATGGAGACGCCAGCGACCTAGGAACTGTGGCTAAGGACGTTTCAAAAGTTTTCAGCGCCATTTTTACCTAATTTTGCGACAAAAAGTACCCAGAAAAGTACCGAGATAAACGCCATTTTGAAATGACGTCATTAAAAACCACGTGACATGAGGATCAGGTTCCTCCGTTTAGCCCTACGCCCCTTGGGCTCGGTCCGGGTTGCCCACCGAAATACGAAATATGTGACAGGCCTCCATTCCTTTCCTTGCGCTGCCGTCGCACGCTATCTGTTGGGGCAGTGGCGTACATTGCGAGGAGGAGAGATTTTTCGCTCACGGCTGACGCCGACGACACCGGCTTTTCTGCGACACGAGCTCCTTCACGTTGTCGCGTTAAAAATTTGTTCGTTCAGCGGGAATCGAACCCTAGACTTCCGCGTGCGAAGCGAGTTCACTAACCGCTACGCAGCGCGCGGGTTCTGCCGCATCTAAAAAGGCACCTAGGGAAGGACAACGTTCGCAGCGCTCCAAGCGAGGCGTTTGACACACTCTCTCGTCTAGTTCACTGTACTTCTGCCAAAGCTCCAAAACGCTACAAAATAACTTATGTGCTGCCCTCTAGTTTAACAATTTACAAATGTATGAAGAAATAGTTTAGTATTTGCCAAAGAGATGGCGAGTCCTGAGTAACAAAGCCAACGCGCGCGCAATTCAATCATGAAAAAGCGTGTGGGGCTGTGCCCGACAGCGGGCAGCTACGGCCGAGTAGCGTTGTCGGATGGGGCCCAACTAAGGACCGCTAAGGGTTAAATAAACTTGGCAACTGGGCAGACGAAAATGGATTCAGGCTTTCTCCACACACAAAAAAAAAAACAGTTCGTCTTTTTCTCTCTCAGGAGAGGCCTGCAGCCTGATCCCACCCTGCACTTAAATGAAGCCGTTAAGAACAAATTTTTAGGTGTAACATTCAAAAAAAAGCTCACACTCCTCCCACGCATAAATAACTTGAAAGTCACAGCTTCTCGAGCTCTAAACATACTTAAATTGCTCTCATGAATCAATCAATCAATCAATCAATCAATCAATAATTTTATTTCTTCCTCACAAAAAGATTAGCGGAGGACGAGGAGGGCTCGAAGAAAAAGTGGAAGTTTCCACTTGACGAGCTTCGGGCCCCCTATTTATGAGGCATATACAGTGGAACATTAAGAAACATACATCTTTATACATTAGAAAGTTTAAAAGTCAGTATGTGTAATATGCAATACAAAAATAATATACTCATTTTAGAGCCACAAATAAAGGTCAGTATGTACAAGGAATGCAGCCACGGTAGCACACCAATTCTACAAGAGAATTTCTAAAATACAACAACAATTTCATACACGCTCACTGTCGCGTTACAAAGGACTTAAGCATATTGTTGGTAATGGTGCTTATGTTAATTCCTTGACAATGAAGGTGGTTTAATAGGGTCGGTAGGGCATGACGGAGCATTTGTTCAGATAGTCTTAAGCGTGAGTAAGGAATTTTCCAAATTAGATTAGTGCGTGTATTGTAGTGTCGTGTTTGAGGGGTCAAGTTAGCAAGTGTACGGAGAATTTCAAGCGAGTCATGCTTATATCGCTTTGCAAGGTAGAATGAGTACATATGATGGATGGAAAGAATGTCAAATTTAGTGAAAAGTTCGGATGTATGTTCACGATAATGAACATTTGCTATGCTGCGGATCGCTCTTTTCTGTAGGACATGTATGCGATTTAAATTACCAAGTGTTGTTTTACCCCACACTAAGAGACAGTAGTTAACATGTGAAAGGAAAAGTGAATTGTAAATGTGTAATTTAACGGCCGTCGGTAAGAACGATTTATATTTAGTTATGACCCCAGCAGCTTTTGCTATCTGTGTGGTAACGTGGTCAATGTGCGTGTCCCAGGACATATTTTTGTGAAAGTGGACACCAAGACATTTTACAGAATCTACGATTTCTACATCTGCGTCGCCTAAAGTGAACGTCATCTCTGGAGCGCTGGCTGCTTGTCTGGTAGTGAAAATAATGGCCTTTGTTTTATTAGCATTAATCTGTAAAGAGTTTATTTCGCTCCAGGTGGTCAGTTTTTCCAGAGTGCTGTTTATTTCGGATTGAAGAGAATGATAGGAACGACTGCGAAAAAATATTGTCGTGTCGTCTGCATATGTTACGTATTCTGCGTTGCTACTAATGCACGTAATATCATTTGTGTACAAGTTAAATAATAGGGGACCAAGTATGCTGCCTTGGGGGACACCTGCTTTTATTGGCTGGCAAGAGGATAGAATTTCCTGTATGGAAACGCACTGCATTCTGTTTTCGAGGTAAGACTTTAAGAGGTCGAGAGGTATTCCACGTATTCCATATACTTCCAGTTTTTTTAACAAAGTAACATGGTCTATGCTATCGAATGCCTTCGAAAAGTCTATATATACACCTGCAATTACATATTTTTCTTCGATTGCTTTCAAAATTATTTCTTTTTGAGCCAAAAGAGCATATTCTGTGGACATTCCTTTTCTAAAGCCAAACTGAGTGGGATTAATTAAATTATGTTTAGTGGCAAACTTGGTAATTCGTATGTGGATGAGTTTTTCTAGACCTTTTGAGAAGACTGGCAGGATGGAAATTGGCCGATAGTTTGTCAGATTATTTTTGTCCCCTTTTTTAAATATAGGGACTACCTTAGCGATTTGCATCTTCCTGGGGAAAGTGCCTGTTGAGAGGCAAATATTGTACAAGTATGTGAGCGGCGACAAAATGAGGTCTAGTGCATATTTTACTGGTTTGATCTGGATATTATCAATATCACAAGCAAAGCTGTTTTTCAGTGAATGGTACACAGCACAGACCTCAGTCTCGCTTGTAGGGTCAATGTAAAAACTTTGTGGGTTTCTAATCATTCCATTTATTGCCTCCGAGGAATGTGTGCTGGTGACCAAGTTTAGAAAAAAGGTATTAAATTCCTCTGCTAGCATCGCTCCCTTAATGACTTTATTGTTTAATATGATTTCATTAATATTTTCCTTTACGGGAACTCTATTTAGCAGCACATTAATTTTTTTCCACATATGTTCAGCTTTTGGGGCACTACCAACTTCAAAGTAGTGACATAAATAAACCTGTTTTGCCTTTCGCAGCTTAGCATTAGTTTTGTTTCTATGCCTTTTAAAAATTTCCCAGTCTTTCAGATTGCGAGTGTTTAAGAACCTAGTAAATAGCTTTTCTTTTTTTCTTATTAATTTCAAACAATCGTTATTGATCCAAGGTTTTCGAATTTTTCTTCTTTTTTTGCATGTTTGCATGTTGCATGTTGCACGCACCTTAAAGACACAGAACTTGTCTTTTGCAAATCTATCGTTCAGTATAGGATGCTCTACCTTACATTATAAATGCATAGTTTATGGTCCACGCCACAATCGCACCTTAAACGGCGGGATCCAGCACATAATTCAGGTTTGCGTCTTTCCACCGGTGCATGCAGGATGTCACCCATAAGCAGTCTGTATGAAGAAGCCAATGAACCATCACTTACAGACAGAAGAGCCATGCTCACATATGCTCATACATTCTAAAAATCCGTTCACTACAGAAGCATATATATGTTACCCGACCGCTACAAAGTGCCCATCTAGAACACCCTTTAACAACAAACGGCAAGCTACCCGGCAGCTATAGCTGCTCTCGCGATTTGAAGAGATATATGTTCCAAAACGTAGGCGTACTAGACACATTGCCGAGCATTGCTCAAAGATGAGATCTGCTCTGCCATGGTACAGTTTCCCTCCAATACGTGATTTCACTCTTACAGTTTCGCAAAAAAAAAAACAAATTCCCCAACAAGCTATAATACAAGAATTTCTTACGCTCGAGGAAAAAATACAGTACTTTCACAGCTTTTTATACAGAAGGCTAAAAAACAGATGGTTACATTGAAAGCGCAGTTGTACAAGAGAATTGGAATAAAATGGAAGACTTCCACTGTGTGCACCCATCTTCAATCATGGCCGAATGTTATGCCACCTGGTAACCGTAGAAAAAAAAACAGCACATGAGAATCTCGCAAACGGTACTGTTATTTACACAGACTCGCTAAGTGTGCTTACGGCCCTTAACTCTAGAAATTCAATCACTCCGCTGCTTGGCGACGTCATATACATTACTGCCATAAAAGTTCAAGGACAAAATGTAAAATTCTGCAGGGTACCAAGTCACGTCTGCATAAAAGGCAACAAAAGAGCATATTTCTGCGCTGCTCAAGCTTGTGGCAAGCAAATTAAAAATGTAAATATGCCCTATAAATATAAAGATTGCATGAAATCACTACGTTGTAAAGCAAGAAAAAAATGGCAGTCGACTTGGAACAACAAAATAATTATCAAACTACACTTAATAAACCTAGGTTTAGATCAATGGAAGTCAGGTGTGCACCAGAAACGCTTCAAGGCAAAATGAGCCAAACCAGTTTGCAAACCAGTTGGCACATGTGGAGATGAACTTAGAGTTAATCCCATTTTATTTTCATGCTAGAAACTGGAAAAGCTAAGGAAAGAGTGCTTTTCTCTGTGTTATGACCAATGCATCCCTTTTCACCCAATACTGCTCTTAGGTGAAATGCAATTGTGGACATGCCTTGTGGTTTTAGATTTTTTAACAGAAGCAGGTTTTCTTCAAAATATGTAAATCATGACCCAGTGCTTTTCCTGACGCACCTCAGCCACTTTTTCATTCCTGAGAAAAAGGCTGAGGTTTTTTACTTGATTGGTTGGGGGCGCCATTTCCTTGCCCAGCCAAGGACGGCTGATGAGGTTACCCAACCTCCTTTGAAACTTTTAATGTTAGCCATTTATGAATCTTCTTTTTGCTCTCAATATTAAGTAGAAGGAAATAACTTTTTAAACTTTCTACAGCACCTTAATTTTTTTTCACATATTTCCAAAAATCTGCAGAAAACAATTTTCTTATACCTTGAGCTTGGCGCATGATAGCCTTAGCTGCTTATGCACCATATAACACAACGCAATGCAAACATCCCACTTAAAATCGATAAAAATGAATGTAGAGCTAAAAGTGAAGTCAATACAACTCATCTTTCGTGAGGATGGAGAGCAATATGTGGGTTTGACTGTATTGAGCAGGCAATTAATTGTGTTGTGTTGGGTTTTACAGCCCATATATATAGGCTGCTAAGGCCATCATGCACCAAACGCAAGGTATAGAAAATTGTCTTGTGCAGGATTTTATACAAAAAAGAATATAAAACCATGGTGTAAAGGATCGAAAATGTTATTTCATACCACCTAGTGAATGTAAAGAGCAGAAAATTTTTTGAAATGGCTGATGGTAAAAGCTTTAAAGAAGGTCAGGTAACCTCACCGGTCTTCCTTGGCAGGGCAAGGATGTCGAGGCCCCCAACCAATAAAATAGACACCCCATCCTTCTTCTCAGAAATGAGAAAGTGGCTGAGGTGTGTCAAAGAAAGTGAGGCATTCACAATTTAAGACAACCAGCCTCTCGTAAAAAGTTCGAAACATAAGAAATGTCAACAGTTGCATTATCACTCAAGAGTAGCGCTGGGTGAAATGGAATACATTGATTACAAAATTGACTAAAATACTTAGTTTTTATAGTTTTGAACATGCCAATAAGTTATGGTTTAGTGTGAGCTGGTCTTCGCATCTTTCACAAACAAGTTTGGCTTCTTTTGTCAGTAAGTAGTTGTGTGTCAGGTGTGTGTGCAAAGGTGACATAAGATTACTTCAGTCAAGCATTCCTGGTGCCTGCATGACTTCCATTCCCCCAAGGTCGGTTTTATGAAGTGTAGTTTGTTGTTCAGTTCATTATCCCACTCTTTCTGCCATTTGTTCTTTAATGTGTTATGTATGAAATTCATGCAGTCTTTAAAGGGTATGTTCACATTTTTGATTTCACACTTTGATCTTTTACTGCTGCTGAGTCTGCTCTCTCATTACCCTCTATGCCGACGTGGCTCGGGACCCAGCAGAACCTTATCATATGTCCTTGTGTTGTGACTTTTTCTGTGTTGCGTATGATGCTGCCTACTAATTAAAACTGCATTTCTTGACTGCAGCGCTGTGAGCAGGCTCAGGGAAACGGTGTATAATATACTGTTTTTCGATGTTCTCATGTACTATTTTGTCCACAGCCATACACACGCATAACATTCGCAGTAAAAATTGATACATAACTTGGCAATCTTACTAATAATAATAATTGGTTTTTTGGGGGGAAAGGAAATGGCGCAATATCTGTCTCATATATCGGCAGACACCTGAACCGCGCCGTAAGGGAAAGGATAAACGAGGGAGTGAAAGAAGAAAGGAGGAAGAGGTGCCGTAGGGGAGGGCTCCGGAATAATTTCGACCACGTGGAGATCTTTAACGTACACTGACATCGCACAGCACACGGACGCCTTAGCGTTTTTCCTCCATAAGAACGCAGCCGCCGTGGTCGGGTTCGAACCCGGGAACTCCGGATCAGTAGTTGAGCGCCCTAACCACTGAGCCACCGCGGCGGGTGGCAATTTTACTATATTTTCCCATTTCCCCTGTACTACGGCACTTCCAACATACATCGCTGTTTTCAAGCGATCCATGTAAAACTCCATGTAGCTTGGATATTTCTCTTTCAAAGCCAAGCATTCTTGTAGTAGGTGTTCATGTGGTGTTTGTTTTTTAAGAAACTGTGTTAGCGTGAAGTCACACGCAGCACGAAGGCAGTACCATGGCGGCAATGAATCGTGTCTCGGGGCAATTTTAGGTAGAGCATATAGTATTCCCAGTTCATAACATGCATCTTCAAAGCGTAATAACAAAGGTCCGATTGATTGTGGTTTATTATTGAACAGTCTTCTAGATGTGCACTTGGTAACTATGGGGTAACAAAGGTGTTTTGGTAAGGATCTTATTTTGATCAGTACATATGCACCGGTAAGCATTGCTCTTCTGTTTGCAAGAGATGGTTCATTTGTTTCTACATATAGACTGTTTATGGGGGGTGTTCTGTATGCACCAGTTGATAGATGGAGACACAGGTTTTGTACAGGATCCGGGTTTTTGAGGTATAATGGTCTTGCAGACCCATACACAATACATCCATAGTCCAAAGTGGACCGTACTGCGGAGCGGTAGATCTGTAATGGGCATAGCCTATTGGACCCCCAGTGTTTCCTTCAGTATATTTAGAGATCGGGAAGCTTTCTTTTTGAGGGTGTTTATGTGAGGTAAGAATGTGAGCTTTCTGTCAAAAGTTATGCCTAGGAATTTATGCTCTTGTTTTACTTGTAGAACAGTTCCTTTCAAGTGCAGGGTGGGATCAATCTGCACGTCTCTTTTCAGTGAGAAAAGTACGGCAACTGTTTTTTTGTGGAGAGAACTTAATTAAATCCATTTTGGTCTGCCCAAGTCGCTAGTTTGCTCAGTGTAAGCTGTATCTGTATTTGAAGGTCGTCAACATATATGGAATACATGATGGACTTTGGAATTATTTGCAATATTGAGTTCATTTTTGCTATAAAGAGTGTGGTACTTGGAATACACCCCTGCGGTACCCCGTTCTCTAGGATGAATTTTTTCGAAAGCGTGCAACCTAGGTGTACACTAAATGAATGGTCAGAAAGAAAGCCCTTTAAACAGTTCAGCATCCTGGCACGGATACGCAGATCCGCGAGGTCACGAAGAATCCCAAACCTCCATGTGGTATCATAAGCCTTTTCCAAGTAAAAAAATACTGCCAGACAGTGCTGTTTGTGTGTGAACGCTTCACGGACTGTGTTTTCAAGACGGACGAGATGGTCATTTGTACAAAATGCATTTTTAAATCCACATTGGTGGATATCAAGAAGATTGTGTGATTCAAGGATGAACATTAACTTAATATTTAGCACACTTTCAAAACTTTTGGCAAGAGAACTCGTAAGTGCTATTGGCCTGTAACTATCAGCCGGGGTTGGTGGTTTTCCAGATTTCAGGAATGGCACAATGGCGGCCTTTTTTCATATATGCCCCTGGCATTTTTCCAGACTACCATATTTTATTGAAGAATTTCAAGAGAGCTTCTACAGCATCTTCCGATAGGTGGGCAAGCATTTCATAATAGATTTCGTCAGGGCCTGGTGCTGTCTGTTTGCCGGCCGACAGTACTCTACTGGTTTCCTGTAGTGTAATGTTCATTTGCACTGCCACTTGTAGGCAGTCGTTTTTCCGTTGTGTTCTTGTACTTTAAAAATGATTGTGTGTAGTGTGAGGAGCTAGAAACTGTGGCGAAGTGTTCCCCTAGTTTGTCGGCCTATTCGCTAATCCTTGTTTGTGTATCCGGAGCTGTCAGGAAAGGAATTGTGAAAGGAGAAAAGCTTCCATTAAGTTTGCGAACTTATTCTCGCATTTGTTTAGATGTAGCTGAATTATTTGTGGATGAAACATAGCATTTCCACGAAGCTTTTTCAGCATTGCGACGGGTATGTCGAGCTTTTGTGCGCGCTTTTTAAAATGTATAATCTTCTTGGCCGTTGGATACCTGCGAAAAATTCCCCAGGCATTATTCCGTTTATTTTTTGCCTCTCTGCAATCTTGTTTATACCAAACCTTGTGGTTTTGGCGTACCACTCCTGATGACTGCGGAATACCTAGACGTGCAGCCGCAATGATACATATGCTGTAAAAATTTCATTTAGTTCGTCAGTGCTAAGAATATCCGAAAATATTTTCTCCAGACAGGCTTTTTCTCGAAATAGTGGCCAGTCAGCTAAGTGCAGCTTCCAAAGACATAATTTAGTTGGCATGATCAGTGGTGGTGATGAAAAGTTAATTACCACTGGAAGGTGATCACTTCCACATGGGTTGTCAAGAAAATTCCACTTACAATTTTTAAAGACTGATGGAGAACTAAAAGTCAAGTCTATACATCTCATCTTTCCTGAGGATGGGGAGCAATATGTGGGTTTCCTTGTGTTCAGCAGGCAAACCTTGTTGCAAAGAATAAAATCTTCTAAAACCCGACCTCTAGTGTCTGTCTGATCACTCCCCCAAAATAAGGAGTGTGCATTATAAGAGATTCTATGGACCTCCTTCACCCCGCGACGTCACGAAGATGCGGTGGCGCTGATGTTAGCAGCGACTTTCGCATGGTAGGCAAAACAGGTTCCGCTTGCCCGTGCCTACCGCAGCTGCCGCAGTTACCGGCGGCTGCTTCAAGCCTGTGCACTGCGGAAGCAGCATATATTGACCAGCTGCGTCACTGCTAGATCCGCGTAGTAGCATAAAAAATATTAGATTAGCCTCGATAGGTTTCTCGCGCATAAATGCCGCATTCGGAAACTGGCTAACAGGCATTGGGCCACGGTAGTAAAGCGCGAAGTCTGGGAGTCGATAGGCACTGCCACTCAATGCACTTAATAGCATGCAAGTTACTGCGTTCATTCACCTGAACTTCAGGATAGTAGGCTGATAATTGCTCAAGGAAAAAAAAAAGACATGTAGCTGCACACGTACTTATCACCTTGAGCCGGAGTGCACGGGGCGCCGACAGGTTCACTCGCCCCCAAGGAATGCGTTTTTTTTTGTTAATAGCACACCATGTTTAAATGGCGCGTTTTGTGACATTTAATATTTACTTGAAACTATTTCTTGATATGACGACGTAATTATTTCATTCGAGTAGAAAGAAGTCTGGTAAGTTGTGTCAATCATGCGCGGTCGCGTTGGTGTGCTTAGAATAGCGTACCTTAAGTGTGCTAAACGCCATTAGCTTTTTCGTTGCATCATGCATGTGTCATGTTTCATGAGGTAATACATGATCGCGAAGCTTGTTTGGAAAGAAGCAGCCGCAGGCGTGCTACTAACAGACACGTGGCGAGATTGAGAGGGGACGCGGCATGAAAATTGTTTTCGTTATTCATGCATGCGATATGTAACTAAACTTGGTGCAAATATGAAATTCCTACGCTAGTTTCAGTCATTCCTTTTATTTATAGCTATACCTGGTGCAGTTCTGGGTAATTATAATTAACACCGTCGTCAAGACCCCCAAGGTAGGTCTCAAATAATTGAGTAGATAGTGCGCAGTTTTTTTATGCCAGCATGTGCATAAAGCCCTGTTCTGTATGATGACGCGATTAGTTCTTTTTCTATATGATCAGTACTTATGCATGCATAGTTACATGAAAACGTTTCTTACAAAAAATAACTAACACAATACTGCACGTGTAGGGAAAAAAATCGAGAGATTTATTACGCTCCTCAACGTCTCAGGAATAGTTTCCGACAAATAAAATCATTTGATTTTCATGCGAATTACGAAGGTGAGTGATCCAGTCGCAGAAAATGTGAAGGTCAGAAAACGAACCTTAAAGTTTATTCCCTCGTTTATGGCATCTTCGCTTTCGCTTTGGTCAAAGAAATGCGGCACTGAAATCAAAGAAATTACCTCACAATTTTTGACGACCACACTTCTAAAAAGCGTAATTTATAAATTTGTACTCAATATTTTGCTATAATTTTTCGTCACGAAACTAGACTTCAGGGCTAGGAAAGAAAATAATTCTAGAAATCAAAAATTTTCATCAAATCGACCAGCTTAACAAGAGGACAAGTCGGCCTGGCTGGTGCGTGGTCATGCGGCTAAAAACAGCGCTAAGCGAGACAGGAGATCGGGGACACGACGCTGTCCCCACTTTTCGCGCAACGCGACACGTACGTATGTCAGCAGACGATGAGCGCATGTCCGCTCCGACGAAACAACGCCAGCACTTCCCCTCACTGCTGTCCCGAAATCATTCCGGCTAGTGCTGAGTGTCAAAACTTCTTTTATTCAATGCCTAGCGCATAAATAAACGGCAGGAACACTTTCTACATGTTTACTACTAACCATATATGCAATACACAATGGCAAACAATTTCTCTTTATAGGCCGCACGTGGACAACGCGAGCTCGTGTACTTCGACAAATTACTAAGTTGGAAACATCGACCATTGCTATGGTTCGCAGAAACTGGAAACGCGCCTACAAGCCTTGAAAACCCGCGCTCAACACCTATCCGCGACGCCACTCCCCGACCTTTTGCCTACCACGAGCTCGCTAGCGACTGCAGCGCCACCTCGTTTGTTTACAAACATGCAGGAGGTCCAGACCTCCTGCATGTTTGTAAACAAACGAGGTGGCGCTGCAGTCGCTAGCGGGGTCGTGGTAGGCAAAAGGCCAGGGAGTGTCGTCGCGGAGAGGTGTTGAGCGCGGGTTTTCAAGGCTTGTAGGCGCGTTTTCAGTTTCTGCGAATCACAGCAATGGTTGATGTTTACAGCTTAGTAATTTCTTGAAGTACACCAGCTCGCGTTGGCCACGTGCGGTGTATTCAGAGAAATAGTTTGCCACTGTGTATTGTATATATGGTTAGTAGTAAACAGAAAGCGTTTCTGGCGTTGATTTCTACGCTAGGCATTGAAAAAAATAGGAAGTTTTTGACACTCTGCTCTAGCCAGAATGATTTTGCTTCGGGACAGTAGTGAGAGGATGTGCTGGCGTTCTTTCGGCAGAGCAGACGTGCGCTCACCGTCTGCTGACATACGTAGGTGTCGGGCTGTGCGAAAAGTAGTGACAGCGTCGTGTCCCCATTCTCCTCTAGCTGTCCCGCTTAAGCGCTGTTTTTATCCGCAGGGTCACGCACCAGCCAGGCCGACCTCTCCCCTTGTTAAACTTGTCGATTTGGTGAAAATTTTTAATTTCTGGAATTATTTTCTTTCTTAGCCCTGGGGTGTTCTGTTTCGTGACGAGAAATTATAGCAAAATATTCAGCAGACATTTATAAAGTACGCTTTCGAGATGCGTGGTCGTCGAAAATTGTGAGGTAAATTCTTTGAGGCTTTCTTTGAGTTCAGGGCCGCATTTCCTTGACCAAAGCGCAAGCGAAGAGGCCAAAAACGAGGAAATAAAACTTGGGGTTCGTTTTCTGACCTTTCACATTTTCTGCGATTGGCATCACTCACACCTTCGCAATTTCGTAACGCATGAAAATAGAATGATTCTATTTGTCGCAAACGATTCCTGAGACGTTGAGGAGTGTAATTTATCTCTCGATTTTTTTCCTACACGTGCAGTATTATGTTCATTATTTTTGTAAGAAACGTTTTCACGTAACTATGCATGCATAAGTACATGATCATCTTAAAAAAGAAGTAATAGCGTCATATGCAGAACAGGGCTTTGTGAACATGCTGGAATAAAAAATTTGCGCACTTTCTACTCTATTATTTAAGACCTTGAGGTGACTTGACGAGGATGTTAATTATAATTACCCAATAACTGCACCAGGTATTGCTAAAAATAAAGGCATTACTGAAACTAGCGTAGCAATTTTATATTTGCACCAAATTTAGTTTCATATCGCGTGCATAAATAATGAAAACACTTTTCATTGCCGCGCCCCCTCTCAATCTCGACACGTCTGTTAGTTGCACGCCTGCGGCTGCTTCTTTCCAAACAAGCTTCGCGATCATGGACTGCATCATGAAACATGACACATGCATGATGCAATGAAAAAGCATGTGGCTTTTAGCACACTTAATAAGGTGCGCTATTCTAAGCACGCCAACGTGACTGCGCATGAACTTACCAGACTTCTTTCTACTCGAATCAAATAATTACGTCTGTCATATTAAGAAACACTTTCAAGTAAATATCAAATGCCATAAAACGTGCCATTAAAACATGCTGTGCTATTAACAAAAGAACGCGTTCCTTGGGGGCGAGTGAACCTACCGGCGGGGGCCCCGTGCACACCGGCTCAACGTGATAAATGCGTGCGCAGCTATATACGTGCTTTTTTTCCTAGCGCAGTTATAAGCGTACTATGCTGATGTTCAGGTGAATGAACGCAGTAACTTACATGCTATTAAGTACATTGAGTGGCAGTGCCGATCGACTCCCAGACTTCGCGCTTTAGTACCGCGGCCTATTCCCCGTTAAGCCTGTTTCACATGGTGCGACGGGAACGACAAATTACGGCCCGGTCGCACTGCCGTTGCAACGGTAATCGCAGCCGCCGTTTCACATGCCAACGATTTCTGTCGGTGCCGTCGGCACCCTAGCGTCGGTGCGGCCTTTCAGTGGACGAAAATTCTTCGGCTGCAATAAATGTCAAACATCGTGGCAGGCGTTGATTTCGTAATCATGAGTAATAATATTGAGCCGTGATGTATTATTAAGTTCAATAAGACGTTTTCGAGATTTTCCTGTCATGTCGCTGAACTCCTATTGGCTGACTACTGTGGCCATCGCTGCGACCGCACCGACGCTGCGACAGTGCGACCAACTTGTTGAAAGTCTGTCGCAGTGGCCCTGCGACGAGAACGACGCGCATTTCTGTCGCACAGCGGCAGAAATCGCACTGCGCTGCGGCAACAATCGCATCATGTGAAACGGCCTTTAGCCAGTTTACTAATGCAGTATTTATCGCAAGAAGCCAATCGGGGCTAACTTAAATTTCCTTTTATGCTACTACGTGCATCGAACAGTGACGCAGCTGATCAATACATGCTGCTTCTCTAGTGCGCAGGCATGATGCAGCCGCCGGTAGCATCAGCAGCTGCGGTAGGCACCGGCTAGCGGTAGCTGTTTTGCCTACCATGCGAAAGTCGCTGCTGACATCAGCGCCACCGCATCTTCGTGACGTCGCGGGGTGAAGGAGGTCCATACCCAACCTAAAGTTTGCCGCGCGACGACAGCGCCGTGCTCCTCCCGTAGCGGCGGAATTCTGAAGCGTCGACAGGGCACGATGGCGCCGGGGCGCTCTAAATGGCCGTGTTCGCGTGCTGCGCGCGCTTTCTCCCTCCGCGTGCTCCTCGTTCCGGTCTCCTCGCGGGCGCGGCGGATGCGAGCACAGCCTTACGACTGCACAGTGCGCCGTTTATGTCTATCGCTGGGCAGTTTTTACGCGGTGATCGAAGTGGCACCGTGGTTGCATAAAGGTGGGGAAGCGTCTTGTGGGCTTCTATGGAATGACGCATTTGCTTACTGACGTGTGTGCTGTCAACAGAAATTACTCAGGTGGCAGGAATCGTACAATGCGAAGTACCGGTGCATTATCGCGCGCTGCAGTATTGATTAAAAATAGTACTACTTATCCATCACCGGCGGCAACAGGAGAGAGCGCTGGCGGGCACTTACTATATGTGCACTTGCTCGGCCGACACCATGTAAAGTGGCAGGGCATACAACTGCGAAGGCGAAGATGGCAGACACGATTCCACATGTGAACTAACCTTGTGTCTCTGTCGTACACACGAGTAGCAGTGTGGCTCTGCAAATTACACTGTAGCTAGACCATTGTTGTCCGTAACGCGTTACAAGTAACAGCGTTACTGGCAACGCATTACTTTTTTCGGTAAATTAGTAACGTAGTCGTTACCAATTCGGAACTGTAACGGGTAACGTACTTACGTTAACATTTTTCGGTAACGGGAGGTGCCACGTTACTAGTTACTTTTTGTTCCAGTTGTGACCCACTCCGCCCAATTTTTTAGAAAAAAAAGCGCAGAGCACCTAAAGTGATGTAAATAAACAAAATGCACAGGTGCTCCCGACAACCCGTGTTGGGGTTCGCATGCATGCCAGAAAACAGCTGCCCTTGACAACGCACCCTACTAAAAAAAAGACGGAATAGCCATAAAGCACAAAACACCTGCACGAACACGAATTCACACACTTGCCTTCACCTACCTCCCCTTCCCAAACCACTCACACACACACAACTTTCTACAGAGTGGAAGCACACCGATCATTTTGAAACATCACATTTTTCAGAATTACTCTAAATTTGTTGAGAGTTCAGCGATGTTTTCTTTGTGAAGTTAGAATTGATGATGGAGTGTCATTTTGTGTTGAATGCCAGAAACATAAGATGGCTTCATCATGTAATACACAGTTAGAATCGAACACATGTAACTCTACAGGCATCTTTAGGCTAGTATAACATTGCTAAGCTCCTGCACATTTGTGCAAAGTATTCTCGGTAAATCAGGATAACGCGTAAAACCGTTGTTTAGGCTAGTTGTTATTTGGGAAATGTGAGCTTTATAAAATTGTTATCGTAAGTTCTTAACGTGACGAAAACTTAACATTTATGGCCATGAAGTAACGGCAAAGTAACGTACGGTACTTTTTTTCGGTAACGGTAACGATTACGCGCTGCCTTTTTGTAGGTAACGTAGGGCGGTAACGCGCTCCTTTTTTTAACGTAACCAGTAACGTATTTAGTTACTTTATTTCGGTAACGCCAACAACACTGACCTCGACCTCGGGCGGCCGCGCAATAGTGTTACGTGCCCCGTCGACGCGCATCGAAACTGAATTGTGCCAGCGGTTTGTGAGTTTAACGTCCTAATTCTGTACGTAGATTGTGCGCAAAGCCGTTTCTGAAGGGCTCCGTAATAACAGGTATTATTTTCAGATATCCGTATGGTAAATACGCCATACGCTGTAAATACGACCATATGGCAGAAGCGGCTAAGCAAGCGCGACACCGGTAGCAACGGCAATGCGTTACCATATTGGTCACATCAGCCGCACGCCCATGCTAACACTCTCAAAGCTCAATAAAATGGGATTCATTAATGCGCACCTATATTGCGAAATACGCTATCGTATTTCGCACAAATCTAAACGCGGCGCGGTTTGCTCTTTGAATAATCTTTCTGCTTGAATAATCTTTTCAGATTATTCACGCTTCACCAGTGTCACAGCATTAAAACAACGTGCCGAGTTGGAACCGCTATCATGTCGACGCCATTTCGCTCGCCTAACCTTGCTTCACAAACTGTATCACCATCCCACCCTCCACGACGACTTCTTTTTGCCACACCCTGCAGTCTTTCCTCGCCGCGACCACGTTAACGAAATAAAACGCGTCACATGCCGTTCATTGCTCTACTCGAAATCATTCATTCCTCGCACTATAATAGATTGGAATAACTTGCCATCACACATAGCTACTGAGGTTAACCCACAATCGTTTCAGCATTCGGTAAAACAAACCATGGACTAACAGATTTGGTATTTTTGTTGTATTATGTGCATTTACTGAGTATTTTCTTCTGCGTTGTTTGTTGTTGTTATTTGTGTACATTACTAGTTTTTAATTAATTATTACGTGTATTTTGTTTCTAATGCCTGTGCCATATTTTTATGCTTGTATCGCCCCCCCCCCCTATGTAATACCCTCGCACGAGGGCCCTTAGGGGTATTGTAAATAAATAAAAATAAATAGACACTGGGGTGAGCAGCATAGCGCCAAAGCCATTGAAACACCGCGCAAAGGGGAAAGAAAAAGGTAGAAGAAACATGTCACCAGCACGCACGGCGGAAGCAAGCAGATCGAGCCGAGCTAGCACTATTTGAAGACACGAAGGAAAAAAAACGCGAAACGCATTCGTGCCGCAGCTTCGTTGGAAGGTAGGCTAAATTTCAGTTTTCACTTCGTACGCCACGTGGTTGTGCGCTCTGGGCACAAAACTAGGGCGTGACGAAAGCAGCGCCCTTTTGGACTGTTTGCTTGACGCCGCGCATACGAGCTGCTCCCACTCAAACCACGAAAGCGCGCGCAAAATTTTCGTAGCAGTGTCAAAGCGTGCGGAAAACCCTCGAGCGGGCGCGCTCTTGTCTCACAACGGCGTCCATGCACGAGCGGAGAGAGCATAGCGCGCGCGAAGCAAGCTCCTCTCTCAACGGCGCCGAAGCACGAGCCAGAAAGAACGAGTGCGCGCGCGAAACTCGTTTCTTCACGTGCGGGCCAGGCAACGCACAAAAGTCAGTGGCGAAGCTCGTCGTCCTCCCCGATCCATTAGGAGCAATCGCTCGGAGAGGGCGCTGTTCACTGGCGTCCGCAGCGCCCTCTGGCCCAGGTAGGAACACTAGTGGCTGATAAAGCCCCTCATATGAGATGCCATGTTGTGTATTCTTTATATGTATGTATATATATATATATATATATATATATATATATATATATATATATATATATATATATATATATACATTTTTTATTTTAAGTGCCACTATGTTCATTTGAACATATGTAATGTACATATAACTTGTGTTTTGTTAATAATCACTTATCATACAATTTGCATATGAAATGAACATTTTTTTGCCCATTTGTACACATTTGTACTGTATGTACCCACTATGTAATTTTGTGCGCTCTGCTGAAACTGCTACATGGGGCAGGAGCCTCTGCCTTTACAGGGTGTCTACAAAGTTGACGTTTCCAAATTCTCGGAGTTTTCCAGGTTTTCCCTGAGTGCATTTCTAAATTTCCCTGAGTGACACAGTACTTTGTTTTACGCAAAAACAAGCTGACACAAAGCCACCTGATGGTATCACTCTCCAGTAAGCCTGTTAAAAAATAAAAACAATGATTTAATCCTATTTGAATAGTAAAGAGTAGTGTTTATTTCATTAAACAAAGAGGAGAGATTAGAAATATGCATAACAAAGCGAATATCTTCGAAAAAATGCTGAAACAAACTGCGAACCAAACTGAACACTTTCAAATACTTACTAAAAGGAGATGCCGGCGGAAACAAATATTTTCAAATGTGAGATATTTCTATCTACTGATAGTAACCGCAATGGTGTAAGACCAGAACTTTAGAGTCACAAGTGCGATTCTCTGTCAGCAAGTCTATTCAGGCGAACTGCAGATTATAGAAACCTTAGTTTGTAGATGTGAAAGAGCGGCAAACCTCAAAGTAACACTGGAAAGTCAACATCGAGTTCGTGCACAACGCTTCAGTGTTGTTTCACTGCTTTAGGGAGTTTATTTTCGTTTGGATGAGGGACACTTGCATCTCGGCGTCAGCCAACACTGATTTTTACAAGCTCTTTCACAGAAGTGGCGTCACGCTTCCTTTCCCGTTCCTTCCTCGGTGCATCGGCACTTTCTGCTCTCGTCCTCTCTCCTGCTCCTTTTCCATCATGCGTTTGCCCCACGGACCACTTGTAGCATCCTCTTGGTCAGCTGAACGGTAGCAACTCCTCCCACCGACATTATGGCGTCATACACGATTTGCTGGGCGACCAAAGATTGATCCTTCTGATTTTCAACAAGGCATTCCTTGTTAATAGAAAATCCCCGCTCGACAGACGCATTTCCGTGCGAAAGAGACAGAATCACCTTCACAAATGTGAACAGTTCTTTCTTCGAACCGCAGATGCCTGCCCAAAGGGCATCCAGCCGATGTGTGCTCCTATTGAAATTTTTCAATGCCGCTTGCTTCGAGGCTAGGGAGCATACATGCTTGTAGGACCGCATCGCCCGGTCAGCTGCTGTTCCTGTCAATCATTGGTGCTCCGTTAGAACTTCAAGTGCATCATTTAGACGCCAACTTGAACCTGAACGGTGACCTAGCTCTCCGTGATCTTTTTGGCGCAGTTCCTTACGAAAGGGGCGCAGCCCCTTCTGAACACTAGGATAGCCGAATCTGAAAGTTTCGGGGCCTTTCAGAGTGCATTCTTCGCAGCAAACCCAAGGTCAACCTTGGGCGTTGCAACTATGTTCGCAGTAAGGTTCATTTCCACCTTGATCAACTTCAACGGACTGTCGCCGCCATTATTACTTCTTTCTTTACTATTCTACTCATTAGTGATTGTAGAAGGTTCTCCAATGCTGCGCCAAGAAATGAAAGCATAGGCGAATCAGCCTGGAACTGAGCCAGGAACAGCTGCAGTTCCTCCACGATGCCAAGCATGAAGGTTAGCTTTGCAGACATCAGAGGATCGCGAATTGCTGTTTCGACCACGAAGTAACTGGAGCTGGTCGGTCGGTTGCTCTAGTTTCGACTTGACTCGACGTACACTTTTAGGTACGGAAGAATCTCAATAGCTCTTGAAATTACGCGAACATTTTCAAGCCACCGCACAGCGCAAAACTTCATTGAGTAAATGTTGCTCCCGGTTATGCGTCCGTATTCAGCGCGTCGGCACGTACGCATTTGAATAAGTTGTACAAAGCACGAAGAAATTCCATGAGTTGCCAACCTGTTGCCACGTGTCTGGTTTCGAAAGCACTGTTCACAACATGAAGGCCACAGCTACCAACTTCGAGAATACGACGGCCGTCGCTGGATTCACAAAGTTCTGGTTTGATCACACGGCGAAATTTTATATTTACATTTGGCCCATCCATTGAGATCTGAAGAATTTTTGATCACGAGAGTCTATCTATGGAAGTTTTAAAAGCGGACACCAATTCTGCCCACGTACGCCCCAGAAAGCATGACGTCAAGTAACGCGTTTTCACGCTCTGCTCTGCATTCGACCAAAAGCGAACCAACACGTCCATGTGCTCTTTTTGTGCAACTTTGTTTAATGATTCGTCAAACGCCCCGACTAGGTGGTAGGACTGGCTTTCTTCCGACATGCTCGAGGTTCTTCTTGAAGCTGCGAGGCCATAGACAATAGTATATCCTACCTTGTCTTTGCCAAGCGGCATTTTCTTGGTTGTAGCTGATAATGGGAACAATAAAGGGAACAGAGAAGCCGATGCTGCGGCAGCACGGAGTGATGTGTGCGTCATAACTGCGTTGAGGCACATCACTTCAGCATTTATGACCTCTGAGTCATGCTGAAAGATATCATTTGCTGTACGATTGGGTTGGACGTCCGTCGCAGTAGTTGAAGCACTTGAAGAATGCGCAGAAACTGACGGCACTGGCCCGGCATTGGTCACAACGGTGGTCGGCGGTGTCAGAAATGAGGCTACAGAGGTTGTCCCGGCATTGGTCACAACTGTGGCCGGCGGTGTCAAAAATGAGGCTACAGAGGGTGTCCCAGCTCCGGTAATGGCCAGTCAGTGCTTCATACTTTCAGTGCGACTTGTCACCGCTTGTCTTACCATGTTACTGAGCTAAAACTGCTTTTTGCATAGCGTACAGTACGCTGTGTTCGGGTAACTTTCGACGGGCCTAATCCAGGCTGCAAACTCGCAATGCTTCGCATTCGTCCAGTCCTGGACGAAAGAGCACTTGAAGGCATCACAGCAGTCATTAAAACTAGGTGAGTTCAAGACGGCGCAGCTAAGTGCAGAAGAATTCGTTGCTTTGCTAGCGCCGGCAGATCACGAAAAGGCGCTAAACTATTTCCCTTTGTCCCAAAGCTGCGCCGCCTGCATCGCGTGTGTGCACCCCCTGCTGCAGAAATGGACGCTTCCATCAATGAGATGCACAGAGAGGAAGAGTTCATTTGGGACCATCGCAAGTTCTCACAACGTTTTCTGCTGCCCTGTTGGAGCTGTCCACACAGGAAAACAAGGGGAGGCCGTTGGCCATCGAACAGCGCACGTGCGAACAGTAGGAAGCGCGCGCTATGCCGTCAGCCTCAGCGCCGGGAAAGCGCAGGAAAGTGTCCGCTTTCGACGTAGTACGCTTCGAAATTGGAAGCACCACTGGCGCCGCAAAGCTTTTTGCTGCCTTGCTGGGATACTCCACTTGACAGCACAACATTGGAGGCCAGCAGTCGCTGAGGAGAGGACGCGTAGTGCCACACTGGACAATCCGTGCAATGCCAGTCCGCAATGTTTACACGAAGCAGCATTATCGCGACTTCAGTTCGTTTTACGTAGAACTGCAGCTAATTTTCCCTGATATAAGCACAAATCTCCTGGGTTTTTCCAGGTTATCCAAATTCCCTGAGAATTACCGGTTTTCCCGGTTGGTAGACACCCTGCTTTAGCTCCTGCTCCACTTTCACTGTAGAAAGAAATCGAATGAAGAAAGAAAAAAGAAAGAAAATCCCCAACTACCAGATATGGCTCTGGTTACTGCCTAAAAAGCTCCTCCAGATCTTGTAGTGTTAAGGCGAGATGTGGTGGAAGATAAACAGAGCATATGTTAATTGTTTTAAAATTAAGGATGGTGACTGCAGCTGCTTTGTGTTTTGTTTGGAGCTTGATTTCGTGGGTTGTAACATCGTTCTGAACTACAACGAAAACTCCACCAGAGAGCCTACTCGCCTGCCCACGGCGAAAGACTGCCGACGGTATCGGCGAAAGATTTTATACTTCCTGAAAATATTATTATGCATAGGTCTCAAGTTGGTCTCCTGCACACACAGTGCTACAGGAGATAGAGAATTTAAGATACCTGTTGCGTCGCTGCAACTATTTAGAATTCCACGGCAGCTCCAATAGATAAGGAATGCCATGTCAATTTGGGGGGGGGGGGATGAATTGAGAACCTTAGGTACCTCCTAGTTGAGGGCCTTTTATTAGGTTTTCTTTTTTTGAGATCAAGAGAGCTCCGCCGCCGCAGCGGCAGAGGCGAGCTCTGACTTGTGTCCATCGCCTTGCCAGAGGCGTTGGAGTTCCGCGGGTTCCCCGCGGGCAGGAGGGTTGTGGGCTTCTCCCGAACGGGGGAAGCCTTGCGGGCTGCCGACTTGGTGGCCAGCAGGTCCTTTTTCAGGGGTGGCACAGCAGTTCTCGCTGCATCTGCCAGGGGCGCGGGTGTCCCTTCCTCAGCCTCACTGGGTGCGATCTGGGCAGGTGCCAAAGACCAGTGTGGTGCGCCACGCCCACGCACAACATCGCCGAAGTTTGTATGTGCAGTGAAAGAGAATGTGCCCTGAGTCATTGCGTAATGCTGTCTTGCCAATTTAAATGTTGCCTTCTCTTTGGTCTTTATTGTAATTATTTCCTTTTCTTTCTTCCATGCAGGGCACGACCTTAAATAAGTGGCGAAATCGCCTTTGCAGTTTGCGCAGCGTGGTGCAGCATCACAGACTTCGGATTTGTAATCGTTTGCGGCACATGTCCGGGCAAGGTGTTTAGTGGGACCTTCTTTGTTTTCTTTGCGTATCTTGATTCTGTATACATTAGTTACATTTTGATCTGATAGTCCTTCCAGCATTTTTTCTGTCAAGTGCAGAAGGGATGTCAGCAAACGTTTCGATGCTTGCAAGCTTAGATATCTGGGTGATGTCGAGGAGTTCTAGCAAGAGATCTCCACTAGCCAATTTTTTCACACTGTATTTCGGGCCCAGGGAGTCTGTGAGAACTTTCGAAACTATGAATGGGGATGTTAGACTGGCTGGCTTATCTTTTTTGTTCACTGTGCAGAATATGGTACTATGGGAAATTTGGTTTCTTTTTGTTGAAAAATTTTGAGGTCACACCAGTCTGCCCACTTTTCAGAGGACGATCATTTGAAAGAAAGGAGGTAGCCATAAAAAAGTGTGTTCTTCGGCCATGGTGCCAGCCACCCACCATGGAGCCCAACAAGGGGATGGGACAGGAACTTGAAAACAAGTCTTGCCCGCGCCAGCTGTACACCACTGCTATAACCAAATATGATGAGCCACCGCGGTGGCTGAGTGGTTATGGCGCTCGGCTGCCGGCCCGAAAGATGCGGGTTCGATCACGGCCGCGGTGGTCGAATTTCGATGGAGGCGAAGTTCCAGAGGCCCGTGTGCTGTGCGATGTCAGTGCACGTAAAAGAACCCCCATAAACCATAAAACAAATATGATGAAATCCAGGGTAGTTCTCGTCACCTAAGGTTAACCTTAGCCGCAAGGAAAAACCAAGAAGGGAGGAGGCAACAGGAGAGTTGTAAGAAAGAGATAGGAAAGTGAAAGATGGAGGGGGGGGGGGCACAGGAAAAGCCGACCGCCGATTTGTACCGGTCGGGTAAGGCCGGAGGTGCCGTCTACAGGAAGCTGGGGCCAAAGTGGTGTCTTGCCTCCGCCGAGAAGCCTTAAAGGTCCAAACGCTCGGCATCAGCTCAACCACCAGTATCCCCTTTTCCCCGGACACGGCGATGCCACGCACGGCTAAGTGTGGGAGCTCGGGTACGTGGTGACACACTGGTCATTATCATCCCCCTGCGGAGATGTCCCTGCGGATGTTCCGGAACCCGTGGTGTCGCAACTCACCAACATATGCATGAAGCAGATGCCCCTGCAGGGTGAGCAGGCAATTGTTGTTGCACAAAACAAAATCTTATAAAACCCGAGCTCTAGTGTCAGTCTGTTCATTCCTCCAGAACAGGGATTGCGGATTAAAATCCCCGACTACTAGATATGGCTCTGGTAACTGCCTAAAAGTTCTAGATCTTGTAGTGTTACGATGAGATGTGGTGGAAGATATATAGAGCATATCGTAATTATTTTAAAATTAAGAAGAGGGACTACAACTGCTTCGTATTTCGCTTGGAGCTTGATTTCGCGAGTTGCGACACCGTTCTGAACTACAATAGCACCTCCACCAGACAGCCTACTCGACTGCCCACGGCGAAAGACTTCATACTTTTCATGCAAAGGTCCCAAGTTGGTCTCCTGCAGACACAGTGCTACAGGAGAGAGAGAATTTAAGAGATCTGTTGCATCACTATAGTTATTGAGAATTTCACGGAAGTTCCAGTGGCATGATAATTTTGAGGGGCACGTATTGGGAACCTTAGGTCCCTCCTTGTTGAGGGCCTGTTATTAGGGTTTTTCTTTTTTGCGATTAATTGAGCTTCGTCGTCACAGTGGCGGAGGTGAGCTCTGACTTGAGTCCATCGCTCTCACTGGAGGTGTTGGAGTTCCGCGGGAAACCTGCAGGCAGGGGGTTGTGGGCGTAACCCGAACGGGGAAGCCTTGTGGGCTGCTGATTTGGTGGCCGGCAAGCCCTTTTTCGGATGTGGCATAGCAGCGCTCCCTGCATCTGCCAGGGGCGCGGTTGGCCCTGCCTCAGCCTCACTGGGTGTGAGTTGGGCAGGTGCCAAAGACCAGTGTGGTGCGCCGCGGCCACGCACCACATTGGTGAAGTTTGTGTGGGGGGTGAAGAAGAAAGTGTCATGTGTCATTGCATAACACCTTCTTGCCTCTTTAAATGTTATACTCTATTTGGTCTTTATGGTAATTATTTCCTTTTCTTCCATGCAGGACATGACCTTGAATAAGCAGTGTGAATACCTTAACCGTTTGCACATTATGGCAGAGCATCGCAGCCTTCGGATTTGTGATCGTTTGCGGCACTTTCGGCGCATGTATCGCAGCCGCGGCAGCTTTGGAAGCCGTGGCCAAAGCTTTGACAGCATCTAGGGTTAGGGATTGTGGGGGTTGAATGGGGAGATAAGTACGTTCTCCCCACTCAATCGCGGCTGACACGGTTCAAAGCCGCCTGGACCCCACCCCGTGATCGCGTACGCTACCGAGCGCACGCCAACCACGGCGGGCCTTGCTCTGAGGGAACAAAGGAACGACACATTGGCTGACACAAACAGGCATTTATTGCTACAAAAACAATAACGCCAGCTAGCAACAAGGTATGCTAATGAATCGAGGTCGTCCGACTCACCAGCAAGGTTCCGAGCGAATGTTCGCCCGCGCTAGGGCAAGGGATATATACTCCGAAGGCCGGACGGGACGAGTACGGGAGCCTGTCTCCCCGTCGCTTCCTCGCCCCGCCGGCGAAGAGTGGAGCCGCGAGCGACGCGTTCGCTCAGGCCGACCATCCCTGCCGAAGCCCCCCTCTCCCACGCGCGGGCTTTGGCAGTCTCCGCGCAGCGATGCTGGCGCCCTCTCTTGCCAGTTAATGTAACTCACAAGGGATTGCGTTCAGCCTCGAGGTGAGACCGCCGCTGCACGGTGCCTCGCGGGAAAGCAAACTCAGGGGGCTGCAGGGCAGGTCCCCACATCCCCCCAACCTTAAATAGACCCACGCGCCTGAAATTACATGCTATGGAGGAGTCTCCTGGTCTTCATGTCCTTGAGGCACGTCTTGCAGCGGTGGTCACGCCGACAGCGTCCACGCAGACTTCCGCGGTATTCCGAAGGCGGCTTGAAGGTCTCCGCTGGGACGACTCGCATGGCCCGCGGACTACCGTGTCCGCAGGCCCGCGAATCGAAGGCCGGTGGGAAAACTGCAGGCTAGGATCCTGCAGTAGTCGCCAGGGCAGCAGCAGCCGGAGGTGACTGCTGACTGGTCTTGCCACAGCTGCCCCGGATGGATGCGGCGAACAGGATACAGGCCGCTCCGTCGCAGCAGGTGGCAGCGAGACGATGTGCACCCGACAGCAAGCCTGGGTGGCTCCACCGGATGTGCAAAATTGCCGAAACGCTCTCGGCGTGCCTTTAACGTAGGTCACGGGAGGGGAAACGGCATCCGCAAGGGCCTCGTGGCACAATGCCTAACTCGCTAGCAAAACGTGTCGGCGGCTGTGCAAACGCAAAGTTCGAGTGAACAAAGCCCTTTCTTGAGTTGAACGAGACTGCTCAATTCGTGCGAGGTTACAAAAAAAAAACGGGCGGGCAGCAAAGTGCGCCCCCTCTCAACGACACGGTCCGGTGGTCGCGTCTCTTTTAACGTGGTGCAGGCAGCTCCGAAAGCCTCAGGCCTAACTACCACTCCGAAAACGACCGTGACCACAACAAAGACCCGAAACGGGATATGTGCGCGCAGCCGCGAGGAGACGTCAGCTTTGTGGGGTGGTCCTACCCCGCTCACTGCACAAAGCAGCTTCTGAGCGGTCGGTGTCGGAGCGCCCGGTGCCGAGCTGCAATACCAGCGAGCTCGTAGCGGCACCCGTGGCCCCAGGCCACCCGGCTCCTGGAGCCGCGACTCCCAGAGTCGAAAAAGAGAGAGAAAATATATACAGAAACTCGGACCACCCACGCGGCTTCCGTAGTCACTCGCTTCGGGCTCGGCGACTCCGCGGGCGCTAGGCCTCGCGCTCCCTCGATGCGGACCAAGTGATTCTCGCGAAGAATCTCCAGGGGAAAAAATGTGCTGAGCATGTCGAAAAGTTCAAACATGCTGCAGCGCAATACACCTCGCACTCAAGAAAGCATGCCGCAGGTCCTAGCGATCAAAATTCACTCTAGGCCTAGCACTTGTCAAGTGCGGACAAAGAGCGTTCCTCGAACCGAACCGACAGTTGTCCAATGTTCCAAGAGCAGGTCCCACGTTGGGCTGCCAGATGTGGGGGTTGGGAGATAAGTACGTTCTTGCCACTCAATCGCGGCTGACACGGTTCAAAGCCGCCTGGACCCCACCCCGTGATCGCGTACGCTACCGAGCGCACGCCAACCACGGCGGGCCTTGCTCTGAGGGAACAAAGGAACGACACATTGGCTGACACAAACAGGCATTTATTGCTACAAAAACAATAACGCCAGCTAGCAACAAGGTATGCTAATGAATCGAGGTCGTCCGACTCACCAGCAAGGTTCCGAGCGAATGTTCGCCCGCGCTAGGGCAAGGGATATATACTCCGAAGGCCGGACGGGACGAGTACGGGAGCCTGTCTCCCCGTCGCTTCCTCGCCCCGCCGGCGAAGAGTGGAGCCGCGAGCGACGCGTTCGCTCAGGCCGACCATCCCTGCCGAAGCCCCCCTCTCCCACGCGCGGGCTTTGGCAGTCTCCGCGCAGCGATGCTGGCGCCCTCTCTTGCCAGTTAATGTAACTCACAAGGGATTGCGTTCAGCCTCGAGGTGAGACCGCCGCTGCACGGTGCCTCGCGGGAAAGCAAACTCAGGGGGCTGCAGGGCAGGTCCCCACATCCCCCCAACCTTAAATAGACCCACGCGCCTGAAATTACATGCTATGGAGGAGTCTCCTGGTCTTCATGTCCTTGAGGCACGTCTTGCAGCGGTGGTCACGCCGACAGCGTCCACGCAGACTTCCGCGGTATTCCGAAGGCGGCTTGAAGGTCTCCGCTGGGACGACTCGCATGGCCCGCGGACTACCGTGTCCGCAGGCCCGCGAATCGAAGGCCGGTGGGAAAACTGCAGGCTAGGATCCTGCAGTAGTCGCCAGGGCAGCAGCAGCCGGAGGTGACTGCTGACTGGTCTTGCCACAGCTGCCCCGGATGGATGCGGCGAACAGGATACAGGCCGCTCCGTCGCAGCAGGTGGCAGCGAGACGATGTGCACCCGACAGCAAGCCTGGGTGGCTCCACCGGATGTGCAAAATTGCCGAAACGCTCTCGGCGTGCCTTTAACGTAGGTCACGGGAGGGGAAACGGCATCCGCAAGGGCCTCGTGGCACAATGCCTAACTCGCTAGCAAAACGTGTCGGCGGCTGTGCAAACGCAAAGTTCGAGTGAACAAAGCCCTTTCTTGAGTTGAACGAGACTGCTCAATTCGTGCGAGGTTACAAAAAAAAAACGGGCGGGCAGCAAAGTGCGCCCCCTCTCAACGACACGGTCCGGTGGTCGCGTCTCTTTTAACGTGGTGCAGGCAGCTCCGAAAGCCTCAGGCCTAACTACCACTCCGAAAACGACCGTGACCACAACAAAGACCCGAAACGGGATATGTGCGCGCAGCCGCGAGGAGACGTCAGCTTTGTGGGGTGGTCCTACCCCGCTCACTGCACAAAGCAGCTTCTGAGCGGTCGGTGTCGGAGCGCCCGGTGCCGAGCTGCAATACCAGCGAGCTCGTAGCGGCACCCGTGGCCCCAGGCCACCCGGCTCCTGGAGCCGCGACTCCCAGAGTCGAAAAAGAGAGAGAAAATATATACAGAAACTCGGACCACCCACGCGGCTTCCGTAGTCACTCGCTTCGGGCTCGGCGACTCCGCGGGCGCTAGGCCTCGCGCTCCCTCGATGCGGACCAAGTGATTCTCGCGAAGAATCTCCAGGGGAAAAAATGTGCTGAGCATGTCGAAAAGTTCAAACATGCTGCAGCGCAATACACCTCGCACTCAAGAAAGCATGCCGCAGGTCCTAGCGATCAAAATTCACTCTAGGCCTAGCACTTGTCAAGTGCGGACAAAGAGCGTTCCTCGAACCGAACCGACAGTTGTCCAATGTTCCAAGAGCAGGTCCCACGTTGGGCTGCCAGATGTGGGGGTTGGGAGATAAGTACGTTCTTGCCACTCAATCGCGGCTGACACGGTTCAAAGCCGCCCGGACCCCTCCCCGTGACCGCGTACGCTACCGAGCGCACGCCAACCACGGCGGGCCTTGCTCTGAGGGAACAAAGGAACGACACATTGGCTGACACAAACAGGCATTTATTGCTACAAAAACAATAACGCCAGCTAGCAACAAGGTATGCTAATGAATCGAGGTCGTCCGACTCACCAGCAAGGTTCCGAGCGAATGTTCGCCCGCGCTAGGGCAAGGGATATATACTCCGAAGGCCGGACGGGACGAGTACGGGAGCCTGTCTCCCCGTCGCTTCCTCGCCCCGCCGGCGAAGAGTGGAGCCGCGAGCGACGCGTTCGCTCAGGCCGACCATCCCTGCCGAAGCCCCCCTCTCCCACGCGCGGGCTTTGGCAGTCTCCGCGCAGCGATGCTGGCGCCCTCTCTTGCCAGTTAATGTAACTCACAAGGGATTGCGTTCAGCCTCGAGGTGAGACCGCCGCTGCACGGTGCCTCGCGGGAAAGCAAACTCAGGGGGCTGCAGGGCAGGTCCCCACATCCCCCCAACCTTAAATAGACCCACGCGCCTGAAATTACATGCTATGGAGGAGTCTCCTGGTCTTCATGTCCTTGAGGCACGTCTTGCAGCGGTGGTCACGCCGACAGCGTCCACGCAGACTTCCGCGGTATTCCGAAGGCGGCTTGAAGGTCTCCGCTGGGACGACTCGCATGGCCCGCGGACTACCGTGTCCGCAGGCCCGCGAATCGAAGGCCGGTGGGAAAACTGCAGGCTAGGATCCTGCAGTAGTCGCCAGGGCAGCAGCAGCCGGAGGTGACTGCTGACTGGTCTTGCCACAGCTGCCCCGGATGGATGCGGCGAACAGGATACAGGCCGCTCCGTCGCAGCAGGTGGCAGCGAGACGATGTGCACCCGACAGCAAGCCTGGGTGGCTCCACCGGATGTGCAAAATTGCCGAAACGCTCTCGGCGTGCCTTTAACGTAGGTCACGGGAGGGGAAACGGCATCCGCAAGGGCCTCGTGGCACAATGCCTAACTCGCTAGCAAAACGTGTCGGCGGCTGTGCAAACGCAAAGTTCGAGTGAACAAAGCCCTTTCTTGAGTTGAACGAGACTGCTCAATTCGTGCGAGGTTACAAAAAAAAAACGGGCGGGCAGCAAAGTGCGCCCCCTCTCAACGACACGGTCCGGTGGTCGCGTCTCTTTTAACGTGGTGCAGGCAGCTCCGAAAGCCTCAGGCCTAACTACCACTCCGAAAACGACCGTGACCACAACAAAGACCCGAAACGGGATATGTGCGCGCAGCCGCGAGGAGACGTCAGCTTTGTGGGGTGGTCCTACCCCGCTCACTGCACAAAGCAGCTTCTGAGCGGTCGGTGTCGGAGCGCCCGGTGCCGAGCTGCAATACCAGCGAGCTCGTAGCGGCACCCGTGGCCCCAGGCCACCCGGCTCCTGGAGCCGCGACTCCCAGAGTCGAAAAAGAGAGAGAAAATATATACAGAAACTCGGACCACCCACGCGGCTTCCGTAGTCACTCGCTTCGGGCTCGGCGACTCCGCGGGCGCTAGGCCTCGCGCTCCCTCGATGCGGACCAAGTGATTCTCGCGAAGAATCTCCAGGGGAAAAAATGTGCTGAGCATGTCGAAAAGTTCAAACATGCTGCAGCGCAATACACCTCGCACTCAAGAAAGCATGCCGCAGGTCCTAGCGATCAAAATTCACTCTAGGCCTAGCACTTGTCAAGTGCGGACAAAGAGCGTTCCTCGAACCGAACCGACAGTTGTCCAATGTTCCAAGAGCAGGTCCCACGTTGGGCTGCCAGATGTGGGGGTTGGGAGATAAGTACGTTCTTGCCACTCAATCGCGGCTGACACGGTTCAAAGCCGCCCGGACCCCTCCCCGTGACCGCGTACGCTACCGAGCGCACGCCAACCACGGCGGGCCTTGCTCTGAGGGAACAAAGGAACGACACATTGGCTGACACAAACAGGCATTTATTGCTACAAAAACAATAACGCCAGCTAGCAACAAGGTATGCTAATGAATCGAGGTCGTCCGACTCACCAGCAAGGTTCCGAGCGAATGTTCGCCCGCGCTAGGGCAAGGGATATATACTCCGAAGGCCGGACGGGACGAGTACGGGAGCCTGTCTCCCCGTCGCTTCCTCGCCCCGCCGGCGAAGAGTGGAGCCGCGAGCGACGCGTTCGCTCAGGCCGACCATCCCTGCCGAAGCCCCCCTCTCCCACGCGCGGGCTTTGGCAGTCTCCGCGCAGCGATGCTGGCGCCCTCTCTTGCCAGTTAATGTAACTCACAAGGGATTGCGTTCAGCCTCGAGGTGAGACCGCCGCTGCACGGTGCCTCGCGGGAAAGCAAACTCAGGGGGCTGCAGGGCAGGTCCCCACATCCCCCCAACCTTAAATAGACCCACGCGCCTGAAATTACATGCTATGGAGGAGTCTCCTGGTCTTCATGTCCTTGAGGCACGTCTTGCAGCGGTGGTCACGCCGACAGCGTCCACGCAGACTTCCGCGGTATTCCGAAGGCGGCTTGAAGGTCTCCGCTGGGACGACTCGCATGGCCCGCGGACTACCGTGTCCGCAGGCCCGCGAATCGAAGGCCGGTGGGAAAACTGCAGGCTAGGATCCTGCAGTAGTCGCCAGGGCAGCAGCAGCCGGAGGTGACTGCTGACTGGTCTTGCCACAGCTGCCCCGGATGGATGCGGCGAACAGGATACAGGCCGCTCCGTCGCAGCAGGTGGCAGCGAGACGATGTGCACCCGACAGCAAGCCTGGGTGGCTCCACCGGATGTGCAAAATTGCCGAAACGCTCTCGGCGTGCCTTTAACGTAGGTCACGGGAGGGGAAACGGCATCCGCAAGGGCCTCGTGGCACAATGCCTAACTCGCTAGCAAAACGTGTCGGCGGCTGTGCAAACGCAAAGTTCGAGTGAACAAAGCCCTTTCTTGAGTTGAACGAGACTGCTCAATTCGTGCGAGGTTACAAAAAAAAAACGGGCGGGCAGCAAAGTGCGCCCCCTCTCAACGACACGGTCCGGTGGTCGCGTCTCTTTTAACGTGGTGCAGGCAGCTCCGAAAGCCTCAGGCCTAACTACCACTCCGAAAACGACCGTGACCACAACAAAGACCCGAAACGGGATATGTGCGCGCAGCCGCGAGGAGACGTCAGCTTTGTGGGGTGGTCCTACCCCGCTCACTGCACAAAGCAGC
Organism: Amblyomma americanum; assembly: GCF_052857255.1. Lineage (NCBI taxonomy): Eukaryota > Metazoa > Arthropoda > Arachnida > Ixodida > Ixodidae > Amblyomma > Amblyomma americanum. Next base: position 166,755,663 of record NC_135503.1, read on the forward strand.
TTCTGAGCGGTCGGTGTCGGAGCGCCCGGTGCCGAGCTGCAATACCAGCGAGCTCGTAGCGGCACCCGTGGCCCCAGGCCACCCGGCTCCTGGAGCCGCGACTCCCAGAGTCGAAAAAGAGAGAGAAAATATATACAGAAACTCGGACCACCCACGCGGCTTCCGTAGTCACTCGCTTCGGGCTCGGCGACTCCGCGGGCGCTAGGCCTCGCGCTCCCTCGATGCGGACCAAGTGATTCTCGCGAAGAATCTCCAGGGGAAAAAATGTGCTGAGCATGTCGAAAAGTTCAAACATGCTGCAGCGCAATACACCTCGCACTCAAGAAAGCATGCCGCAGGTCCTAGCGATCAAAATTCACTCTAGGCCTAGCACTTGTCAAGTGCGGACAAAGAGCGTTCCTCGAACCGAACCGACAGTTGTCCAATGTTCCAAGAGCAGGTCCCACGTTGGGCTGCCAGATGTGGGGGTTGGGAGATAAGTACGTTCTTGCCACTCAATCGCGGCTGACACGGTTCAAAGCCGCCTGGACCCCACCCCGTGATCGCGTACGCTACCGAGCGCACGCCAACCACGGCGGGCCTTGCTCTGAGGGAACAAAGGAACGACACATTGGCTGACACAAACAGGCATTTATTGCTACAAAAACAATAACGCCAGCTAGCAACAAGGTATGCTAATGAATCGAGGTCGTCCGACTCACCAGCAAGGTTCCGAGCGAATGTTCGCCCGCGCTAGGGCAAGGGATATATACTCCGAAGGCCGGACGGGACGAGTACGGGAGCCTGTCTCCCCGTCGCTTCCTCGCCCCGCCGGCGAAGAGTGGAGCCGCGAGCGACGCGTTCGCTCAGGCCGACCATCCCTGCCGAAGCCCCCCTCTCCCACGCGCGGGCTTTGGCAGTCTCCGCGCAGCGATGCTGGCGCCCTCTCTTGCCAGTTAATGTAACTCACAAGGGATTGCGTTCAGCCTCGAGGTGAGACCGCCGCTGCACGGTGCCTCGCGGGAAAGCAAACTCAGGGGGCTGCAGGGCAGGTCCCCACATCCCCCCAACCTTAAATAGACCCACGCGCCTGAAATTACATGCTATGGAGGAGTCTCCTGGTCTTCATGTCCTTGAGGCACGTCTTGCAGCGGTGGTCACGCCGACAGCGTCCACGCAGACTTCCGCGGTATTCCGAAGGCGGCTTGAAGGTCTCCGCTGGGACGACTCGCATGGCCCGCGGACTACCGTGTCCGCAGGCCCGCGAATCGAAGGCCGGTGGGAAAACTGCAGGCTAGGATCCTGCAGTAGTCGCCAGGGCAGCAGCAGCCGGAGGTGACTGCTGACTGGTCTTGCCACAGCTGCCCCGGATGGATGCGGCGAACAGGATACAGGCCGCTCCGTCGCAGCAGGTGGCAGCGAGACGATGTGCACCCGACAGCAAGCCTGGGTGGCTCCACCGGATGTGCAAAATTGCCGAAACGCTCTCGGCGTGCCTTTAACGTAGGTCACGGGAGGGGAAACGGCATCCGCAAGGGCCTCGTGGCACAATGCCTAACTCGCTAGCAAAACGTGTCGGCGGCTGTGCAAACGCAAAGTTCGAGTGAACAAAGCCCTTTCTTGAGTTGAACGAGACTGCTCAATTCGTGCGAGGTTACAAAAAAAAAACGGGCGGGCAGCAAAGTGCGCCCCCTCTCAACGACACGGTCCGGTGGTCGCGTCTCTTTTAACGTGGTGCAGGCAGCTCCGAAAGCCTCAGGCCTAACTACCACTCCGAAAACGACCGTGACCACAACAAAGACCCGAAACGGGATATGTGCGCGCAGCCGCGAGGAGACGTCAGCTTTGTGGGGTGGTCCTACCCCGCTCACTGCACAAAGCAGCTTCTGAGCGGTCGGTGTCGGAGCGCCCGGTGCCGAGCTGCAATACCAGCGAGCTCGTAGCGGCACCCGTGGCCCCAGGCCACCCGGCTCCTGGAGCCGCGACTCCCAGAGTCGAAAAAGAGAGAGAAAATATATACAGAAACTCGGACCACCCACGCGGCTTCCGTAGTCACTCGCTTCGGGCTCGGCGACTCCGCGGGCGCTAGGCCTCGCGCTCCCTCGATGCGGACCAAGTGATTCTCGCGAAGAATCTCCAGGGGAAAAAATGTGCTGAGCATGTCGAAAAGTTCAAACATGCTGCAGCGCAATACACCTCGCACTCAAGAAAGCATGCCGCAGGTCCTAGCGATCAAAATTCACTCTAGGCCTAGCACTTGTCAAGTGCGGACAAAGAGCGTTCCTCGAACCGAACCGACAGTTGTCCAATGTTCCAAGAGCAGGTCCCACGTTGGGCTGCCAGATGTGGGGGTTGGGAGATAAGTACGTTCTTGCCACTCAATCGCGGCTGACACGGTTCAAAGCCGCCCGGACCCCTCCCCGTGACCGCGTACGCTACCGAGCGCACGCCAACCACGGCGGGCCTTGCTCTGAGGGAACAAAGGAACGACACATTGGCTGACACAAACAGGCATTTATTGCTACAAAAACAATAACGCCAGCTAGCAACAAGGTATGCTAATGAATCGAGGTCGTCCGACTCACCAGCAAGGTTCCGAGCGAATGTTCGCCCGCGCTAGGGCAAGGGATATATACTCCGAAGGCCGGACGGGACGAGTACGGGAGCCTGTCTCCCCGTCGCTTCCTCGCCCCGCCGGCGAAGAGTGGAGCCGCGAGCGACGCGTTCGCTCAGGCCGACCATCCCTGCCGAAGCCCCCCTCTCCCACGCGCGGGCTTTGGCAGTCTCCGCGCAGCGATGCTGGCGCCCTCTCTTGCCAGTTAATGTAACTCACAAGGGATTGCGTTCAGCCTCGAGGTGAGACCGCCGCTGCACGGTGCCTCGCGGGAAAGCAAACTCAGGGGGCTGCAGGGCAGGTCCCCACATCCCCCCAACCTTAAATAGACCCACGCGCCTGAAATTACATGCTATGGAGGAGTCTCCTGGTCTTCATGTCCTTGAGGCACGTCTTGCAGCGGTGGTCACGCCGACAGCGTCCACGCAGACTTCCGCGGTATTCCGAAGGCGGCTTGAAGGTCTCCGCTGGGACGACTCGCATGGCCCGCGGACTACCGTGTCCGCAGGCCCGCGAATCGAAGGCCGGTGGGAAAACTGCAGGCTAGGATCCTGCAGTAGTCGCCAGGGCAGCAGCAGCCGGAGGTGACTGCTGACTGGTCTTGCCACAGCTGCCCCGGATGGATGCGGCGAACAGGATACAGGCCGCTCCGTCGCAGCAGGTGGCAGCGAGACGATGTGCACCCGACAGCAAGCCTGGGTGGCTCCACCGGATGTGCAAAATTGCCGAAACGCTCTCGGCGTGCCTTTAACGTAGGTCACGGGAGGGGAAACGGCATCCGCAAGGGCCTCGTGGCACAATGCCTAACTCGCTAGCAAAACGTGTCGGCGGCTGTGCAAACGCAAAGTTCGAGTGAACAAAGCCCTTTCTTGAGTTGAACGAGACTGCTCAATTCGTGCGAGGTTACAAAAAAAAAACGGGCGGGCAGCAAAGTGCGCCCCCTCTCAACGACACGGTCCGGTGGTCGCGTCTCTTTTAACGTGGTGCAGGCAGCTCCGAAAGCCTCAGGCCTAACTACCACTCCGAAAACGACCGTGACCACAACAAAGACCCGAAACGGGATATGTGCGCGCAGCCGCGAGGAGACGTCAGCTTTGTGGGGTGGTCCTACCCCGCTCACTGCACAAAGCAGCTTCTGAGCGGTCGGTGTCGGAGCGCCCGGTGCCGAGCTGCAATACCAGCGAGCTCGTAGCGGCACCCGTGGCCCCAGGCCACCCGGCTCCTGGAGCCGCGACTCCCAGAGTCGAAAAAGAGAGAGAAAATATATACAGAAACTCGGACCACCCACGCGGCTTCCGTAGTCACTCGCTTCGGGCTCGGCGACTCCGCGGGCGCTAGGCCTCGCGCTCCCTCGATGCGGACCAAGTGATTCTCGCGAAGAATCTCCAGGGGAAAAAATGTGCTGAGCATGTCGAAAAGTTCAAACATGCTGCAGCGCAATACACCTCGCACTCAAGAAAGCATGCCGCAGGTCCTAGCGATCAAAATTCACTCTAGGCCTAGCACTTGTCAAGTGCGGACAAAGAGCGTTCCTCGAACCGAACCGACAGTTGTCCAATGTTCCAAGAGCAGGTCCCACGTTGGGCTGCCAGATGTGGGGGTTGGGAGATAAGTACGTTCTTGCCACTCAATCGCGGCTGACACGGTTCAAAGCCGCCCGGACCCCTCCCCGTGACCGCGTACGCTACCGAGCGCACGCCAACCACGGCGGGCCTTGCTCTGAGGGAACAAAGGAACGACACATTGGCTGACACAAACAGGCATTTATTGCTACAGAAACAATAACGCCAGCTAGCAACAAGGTATGCTAATGAATCGAGGTCGTCCGACTCACCAGCAAGGTTCCGAGCGAATGTTCGCCCGCGCTAGGGCAAGGGATATATACTCCGAAGGCCGGACGGGACGAGTACGGGAGCCTGTCTCCCCGTCGCTTCCTCGCCCCGCCGGCGAAGAGTGGAGCTGCGAGCGACGTGTTCGCTCAGGCCGACCATCCCTGCCGAAACCCCCCTCTCCCACGCGCGGGCTTTGGCAGTCTCCGCGCAGCGATGCTGGCGCCCTCTCTTGCCAGTTAATGTAACTCACAAGGGATTGCGCTCAGCCTCGAGGTGAGACCGCCGCTGCACGGTGCCTCGCGGGAAAGCAAACTCAGGGGGCTGCAGGGCAGGTCCCCACAGGATATTTGGCAGCAGCGGCGGCAGCAGCCAAGTCGACCAACTGTGAACGCTGTTCTACTGCATTTTTGCAGGGCCGACAGATGTGTACATCGATGTTCGTGTGATCAGCTACCGCACCTTGATTCAAGAGAGGAAAAAGGGCAAATCTTGACGGTACCGGCCGACGCCCTGCCTGCAGCTGCGCAACATCTCTCGGAGCATCGTGACGTCAACGTGACCAAGCATGTCGCTGTCAAGCGTATAAGAAGGACGGAACCACCCTCGGCTGAGCTTTTTGGCAGCAGCGGCGGCAGCAGCCAAGTCGACCAACTGTGAACGCTGTTCTACTGCATTTTTGCAGGGCCGACAGATGTGTACATCGATGTTCGTGTGATCAGCTACCGCACCTTGATTCAAGAGAGGAAAAAGGGCAAATCTTGACGGTACCGGCCGACGCCCTGCCTGCAGCTGCGCAACATCTCTCGGAGCATCGTGACGTCAACGTGACCAAGCATGTCGCTGTCAAGCGTATAAGAAGGACGGAACCACCCTCGGCTGTGCTATTTGGCAGCAGCGGCGGCAGCAGCCAAGTCGACCAACTGTGAACGCTGTTCTACTGCATTTTTGCAGGTTGGTCGAAAATTCCTCTGTATTATTCTTACCTTTCTTCGTTACCCTTGCTGCTGCTACTGCTGCTGCTACTGCTGCTGCTGCTGCTGATCTGTCGTTGTAATTTGATCTGTTTCTCTCGTAGTTCGCGGCTAAATACGCGTGTGTGAAATTGTGCTTGTATGCTGCCATGCCTGCGGAGGTGTGTTCGGCCTGTAATGACGATTGCCCAGATGACGAGGGCTTTCCATGTGTGGATTGCACTTATATGTATCACTTCGGAAAGTGCTCAGGAGTTGCTGAATCAACGTTCAGGTCAAAGGGTGAAGCATGGCGTAAGGCGTGGCGCTGTCCAACATGTCGGCATGCAGGCGCAAGGGGCAGCCAAAGTGGCAGGTCGAACACGGAGCAGGAAACTGATTATGCCAGCTTGTTCATGAGCATAAATGACAAACTGGAACAGCTTATGACATTGAAGTGCACGGTGGAGAACATTGAGCAGTCGGTACAAACAATGTCAGATCAGTATGACACAATTCTTCAGCACATTACCCGCCAAGATAAGGACATAGCCGAGTTAAAGAAACGGGTTGACGCTATAGAAAGCAGGGAACCCTTGCTTGACTCTGAACAGATAATGAAGGATATTAATGACCTTGAGTGGCAGAGCAGGAAATTAAACCTCGAATTCCATGGAATTTCAGAAAGTGAAAATGAAGACCTGTTGTCGAAGGTTAACGCTGTTACGAGCAAGGTGAGCCTGCCCGCGCTGACTGTGAGCGATGTGGCCGCTGTGCATCGATTGCCAGCAGCTAAAGATAAGGTCCCAGCGATTCTTGTCCGGTTTTCAAGACAATCACACAAAGATCTGTTCTTGAGCAAGAGGGCAGAACTGAACCAAATGAAAACAAACTGCTTTATGCTCGAGAACTTGACAAAAAGGAACAAGGAGTTGCTTAGGGACGCAAAAAACTGGGCAAAAAACAACAACTTCAAGTACGTTTGGCACAGAAATGGGAAAATTTTTGTCAGACAGCGAGACGGGGCGAATGCAATTCATGTTGCGTGTACGGCAGATTTGGATAAAGCTGCTTAGCTTTATTACGTGTTCCTTTTTCGTTAGTCTTTTTCAGTTTCAGTTTTGTCAGTGACAGCGTCAAGGTGCAATTCCTTCATTGCACATGGCGTTGGACACTTCTGTTTGTGTAATGCCAAGTGAATTTCTGAATGTTTGCGGATCTCAGAACCCGCAATCATTTAGTGTATTTCATTTAAATGCTCGTTCAGCGGTGGCTAAGACAGCCGATCTCGAGTTGCTTTTTACGCAGTTAGGCTTTGATTTTGATACGGTCATGCTGACCGAAACTTGGTATACTGAACATAACAATGTATTCAAGCTTCCTTTGTATGACTCACACTTTATCAATCGCACGAACAGTCGCGGTGGTGGCGTACTATTGATGGTAAAAAAACATTTTCAATCTGAAGTGTTGCATGAATTTTCTTTTGTCCACCCTGATTATGAAGTCCTGTCTCTTGTTATCGAAAGGAAGGTTGTGGCAGTTATCTATCGCCCCCCAAGCGGAAACTTAAAATCCTTTTTTTCCTTTCTCGACTTTTTCTTATCTTTTATAAGCGAAAACAAATACGATGTCATTTTAGGTGGTGATTTCAACATCAACTTCCTTGTAGACAACCCCACGAAAATTGAATTTGAAAATCTATTAAATTCCTTCGCTGTTCAGAACGTGATTTCCAATCCTACACGTGTTACACTGCAGTCTGAATCACTACTTGACCTATTTATAACCAATACGCACATGCCTGTCCTGAACGCAGGTGTAATAAATACAGATATCAGTGACCACCGCGCCACTTTTATGTGCATTCCGAAAAGTAAATTTCCTAATAGAAAAGTGACAACTAAATTATTTCGGGATATTTCGACAAAAAAACTGAACACTTTCAAAGAGGAAGTTAATAGTCATGATTGGAGTGACGTTCTCAATGAAACAGCTGCCGAAAGGGCTTACGCTTTGTTTTTAACGGCCTTTTTACGTATATACAACAAGTGTTTTCCTTATAAACATGCAGAGAAACGTAAGAACATTAGGAAGCCATGGATTACACCTGAATTGCTGAAGAAAATTCGTAAAAAGGACAAGCTTTACAAAAAGTTTGAAAAAACACGAGACCCTGACATATTTAAAGCGTTTAAAGTGTTTCGAAATAAACTGACGACGGAAATACGGAGAGCGCGCGATAAATATTTTTGTGACAAGTTTTCCTCTATGAATAAGTCAGATGAATTATGGAGGAAACTGAATGCACTTCTGGGCAGGTCTTCAGGTTCAAGCCCAATAACAACAATTCAGAATGGGGGTAAGGAATTGACAGGCATTGACTTAGCTAATGCATTTAACAGCCACTTTACAGCTATAACTAGTAATTTCGTCGATTCAAATACTCTTAATACTCGAAACGAGAAATCTATGTTCTTAACGCCAATATCAGAGTCAGAGGTGATATCGGTTTTCATGGGCTTAAATAACAGTAAAAGTGCTGACGCAGACGACATTGTAATAAAACCAGTAAAGTATGTGATAGAAGACATAGCAGGGTGCTTAACTCAAATATATAACCTTTGTTTATCTCAAGGACTATTTCCGAAGCAAATGCAGCTTGCCAAAGTGAGTGTACTGCACAAGAAAGGAAGTAAGAATGAATTTACAAACTTTAGACCCGTGTCAATACTTCCAGTTTTTTCTAAAGGATTTGAAAAAATGATTCTCTCTAGAATAACAAATTTTAGTGAACAATGCAATATTCTTCACGACGCGCAATACGGCTTCAGAAAACACAGATCAACAGAAATGGCACTGCTGGAGCAAAAGGAATTTGTTCTAGAATCTCTCGAAAACAAAGAAGTAGCCCTTGGGGTATACGTCGATTTCACAAAAGCTTTTGATTACTTAAATCACTCTATCCTACTGAAAAAACTTGAAATGTACGGCTTCCGTGGAACTGTGCTATCGCTTTTGACATCCTACCTAAATGATCGAAACCAGTACGTATATTTAAATGGCTACTCGTCCCATGTATTGCCCATTTCTGCAGGTGTGCCTCAGGGGAGTATTCTTGGCCCGTTTCTTTTTAATTTGTACTTAAATGACATCATAAGCATCGATCCCACGGTGAAATTTGTCATTTACGCGGATGATGTGACACTGTTGTTCACTGCAGCTAGCGCAGATGAGGTCATCACTAGAGCGAACAAAACTCTTCAGAAATTAGACATATGGGCCCAACTGAACCAATTAAAAATAAACGTTAGTAAAACGAAGGCTGTCCTATACCGTGCGAAAAACAAAATTATTAGCATAGACAGAGACATTAAGTTGAACAACACAAAGATAGAGATAGTAAACACATTCAAAATACTTGGAGTATATTTCACCGAAAATATGACGTGGGACAATCACGTGAGCCACGTTATCTCAAAACTGTCTTGCATCGTGGGAGTAACGTACGCAAACAGATATACTCTACCTCCAAAGGTTAAACTTTTATTGTACAATGCACTATTCCACTCACACATAAACTATTGCCAACTAGTCTGGGGGAATACAACCAAAGGAAATTTGCAAAAAATTCTGACTTTGCAGAAAAAAATGTTAAGAAACATTGAAAACGTCCCCAGAAGTCACCCTTCCCACCTTTTGTTCTCGAAATATTGCATAATGAAAATAGACAGCCTATACTCGCACGGCTTGTGTTCGCGTTATAGGACTGAAATAAAAAACAACACTCATTGTCTATTACGGTTGGCATCTCTTTGTAAAAGGACACTAGCTTATGAATATAGAAGCACACAGCCTTGGTTAGTAAAAACGTGCAGGACAGATTATGGACGACAAATGATAAACAGATTGCTACCACACTTGTTAAATATCTGTTACAGAAACGGCATCACTCCCGAGTTAACTTCAAAAAGAGAACTGAAATTACTGTTCATAGAAAACAATTCCTTCATATGATGGGGTATTTCTAGCATTTTGCATATGTACGCTGTACCTTTCCTTGAGCAACGCTTTTCTGTTCATGCGCATTGTTTTCTCCGTCTCTTTCCTTTACTTATGTAACGTTCTTGTTTTTTCGGGCTTTTTCTGGCATGTACTTTCGCTTATCACCGGTGTATCATACAGTTCAATTAGAATTGTTTTGTTTATTTTCCTTGTACAAGCCGATCTGACTTTGTAAACAAAGCATTTCTGTATTTTGATTTGTGTTGTTATTATGCCGCTCTGCCATTATTTTATTTTTTTTTTTTTCCTTGTCCTCTCTTTTGTTTCTTGAATTTTTTGTAATCTGGGGAGCTGGGAACTAGTCAAGCTGAATTTTCAGCTTTTTTTCCCGCACTCCCTCACTTCATGAGTGAAATAAAGAATTTATTTATTTATTATTTATTTATTATATACAGTATGACGGAGATTTTTGCGTACCCTACTTCGATTGATTCGAGCATGGTGCAGTAAGCAAAGGTCAGGACCAGACCTTTCGTGGAAATTTGTTTCCTTTGCGTATTTTGAGTCTATATACATTAGTCAAATTTTGTTCGGACAGTCTTCCAGCCTTATTCAGTCTTATTCTGTCAAGTGCAGAAAGTCGTTGTCGGAGATGACACCACGCACTGTGTTTATTGATCTGTGTGGTGTTACAGAACAGGGATGTCACAGAGTTTCAATGTTTGCTAGTTTCGATATTTGGGTGATGTCAAGGAGTCCTAACAGGAGGTCTTCAATAGCAATTTTGTTGCCTTGTACTTTGGACCAAAGGAATCTGTGAGGACTTTGAGACTATAAAAGGCGATTTCAGTCTGGCTGGTTTTTCCTTTTGTTCACTATGAACGAAGTGGAACTTTGAGAAGGATGTTTTCTTTTTGTTAAAGATTTGGGAGGTTGCATCGTTCCGCCCTCTGAAAAGAGGGCGATCATTGGAAAGTAAGGAGGCCGCCATAGGAAAAAAATCCCCTTCAGCCATGGTGTCAGTCACCCACCATGGAGCACAACTTGGGGACGGGACAGGAACTTGACAACAAGCTCTGCCCATGCCAGCTGTACACCACTGCTATAACCAAATATGGGCAACTCAGGCTAGCTACACCAAACATGGTTAACCCCAGCTGCCTATTAAAAGTGAGAACTGAGAAGAGAGGAGGAGACAGGAGAGCTGTAAGAAAGAGATAGGAAACCAAAAGATGGAGGGTACAGGAAAAGGTGACTGTCGATTTCTTCCCCCGTCGGGTCAGGCCAGAGGTGCAGTCTATGGGAAGCTGGGGGCCAAAGTGGTGTGTTGCCTCTGCCGATGGGCCTTGAAGGTCCAAACACTCGGCCTTGGCTCAACCACCAGGATCTCTTTTTCCCCGGACACGGCGATGCCATGCACGGCTAAGCACGGGTGCTCGGGTCCGTGGTGACGCACTGCTCAGGAACCCGAGGTGTCGCAACTCACTCAACTCATAATTGTCTCGGCTTTGTCTCACGTATTAACTTAAACAACAAATACACACAACAATATAAGCATCAAGCTTTTCATCCAATAGCGCCTCGAGGGCTTGTCTTATATGTTTATTACTCGGTAATATCGCCTGTTGGGGTTCTTACTAGGCCGCTAAGCCTCCTTTGATGTCTAGGCTGCAAACTACAAGCTCCTGATATTGCACGTCACGAGCGGCCGTTCTCACCGCGACACAGCGGAAATGTAAGGACACTACACAGAACATGACGCTTTGCCCACGGCCAAGCGTCGACTGGGTTCTCCCAAAATCGCTGGCTGTTGGATGCTTGATCTGTGACCCTTGCTGTCTGGCTTGATCATGCGGCTGACAGGGCAAGATGGCGATAACAAAGAGGGAAGGTGGGCAGTATTCACGAGAAGTTAAAAACATTGATGTGAGGAAAAAAAACAGCGCAAATGAAAAAGTTGTTAATATCTAAAATTTCGTACTAAAAAGGTTACTCTCTTTCCTTTAAAGAAACTGAAGGCTTGCTGACACACTGATCATTCAAACGGATTATGCTGGCAGCTTCTACCATCTCACATGCCAGCTTATTGCCGTGTTTTCCTAGCACTGTCGTCTTTTCAAGTCAGGCAAGCAACCAGATTCTATAAATTTAGTCGCGGCAGTGAATGCCAAGATACCGGACCTTTTGCTTCACATTGTTATCATGATCTTTCAGCCTCTGGTTTAAACATCGACCCGTCTGACCGACGTATACTTTGCCACACGACAGAGGAATAGAGTAGATGACCGAATCTGAACTATGAAGCAAAAAGTCCGACATCTTGGCATTCACTGCTGCAACTGTAAAGGTTTGGAATCGGGTTGCTTGCCTGACTTCGAAAAGACGAGTGAGAGGGAAACACGGCAATAATAAAAGCTGCCAACATAATCCGTTCGAATGACCAGTGTGTGAACTATCCCTGTTTCTTTGACGGAAGAAGAGTAAGCCTTTGTAATACGAAATTTTAGATATTAACACTTTTTAGGTTGTCTGGTTTTTTTTTCACATCCAGGTATTTACTTCGGTGTTTGTTTTGCCGTGTTGTTTGTTGGCCTTTTCATGTTCACCGTCATGATTTCAGCATTTTTTACTTTATTTCCTTGCTGTGTTAATTGTTGGCATCTCCAGTGTTTTTAGCGTTTTTACTTCCCGTCCCTTGATTTCATGTTTTTTTGCTGTGTTGGTGTTGGCTTATCATTGTTCATCAAGTGTTTCATCATGCGCCATGTCCTAGTTTTAGCGATTTGTTTTTCCCTTCCAGGTGGTTCTAGGTTTGGTTTTTTGGTGCTTGGTTGACCTTCTTGTCGTAAAAGCTTGGGCTGTGCAAATTTTTACCTGAGTTAGTTTCCTTTGTATGAAGTTACCTCACATTTTTGCCTTGTTCTGATTCTGTATTTCCCTTCTTAGTCACATGAGGCGTTTCCCTCGCTTCTTCGTACATGAAGTTTTTGTGTCATCTTTAGTTTGGTTCTTGATTTTTTTTTCGTGGTCAGGTGGCCTGATAGGGCACTTCTTAAACACTGGTCCGCCTCATACTTCTTGTTCTTGTGCCTCATCCTTAGTGCGCTACTAGCATGGATTCTAATCAACTAGTCCAGCAAGTATTGCTTGTAACAGTCATGCGATTTTAAGAGCGTTAGCGCTTACTACTCGCATTCACACGTTTCTTGTTCCTCCGAGATTTCAAATTGGCAGCCAGTCATGTGATCAAATTGCTGCTGCATCGTGCAAAATATAACCCTCCATCACGTGACCGCGCGCGTGGTCACTGGGCCGACATGGCGGCCGGTTTACATTTGGTGTTGGCGTTCCACTCCACTATATACAGGAGCCGAGACTGGTGCCACTTGGGGACGCCATTGGTGACAAAATTTTGGCCCACCCATTTGTCGCAGAGAGTTCAGACGTGTGGAAAACCAATCGGCAAGTTTCGGCGCACAAAGTTGTTAGTCGACTTGAAGCTTGGTGTGTGTGTGAGGGATTCGCACGGACGACCTTTAGTCCTTGAAACCATAATGGGGGCGACCTTCGGAGGGCCGTGGCAGGCAAACCAGTGGTCGCAGAGGGATGTGGGTGGTACCAAACGTCATTTCGTGATCTACACGTTCGTATCCAAATTTGTTGAAAGCATAAGTGAAAGCAACTTGGCTAACGCTCATTTGATTTCGCATTCGCAAATCTATTTTTTATTGTTCACCTTCAGGTTTCTGGTAGCCTACATCCGTGTTCAGTCTAAACTACAAGAGTTGGACATGACCGCCACAGCACAGCTCTTGCCTGAAAGGGAGTGCACGAATGCACAGGTGCACAGCTATGTGTTTCCTTCAAAAGACACACATGCACGCAGTTAAGTCTGAGGCAATTTTAAGGCTTTTCACTTTTGGATTAACCGAATCACATTAAGTGCTCGAACGTAGTTTGCTTCTCTGAAGAAATTTACAGAATCACATTCGCTGAGCTAGTAGCCTGGTTCATACATTACCCACTGTTACTTTTATTAGAGATTAAGCAACTACATCAAAGTGAAAAAGTTTTGCGGTCAATTTCGGCCCAAGCGACTGAAGCCTCTGGATCATGCTAGACTGTCGTGACATGGTGTCAGTTGAACAGCCGAAGAGGTCATTCTTCGTGGTTGTCGTACTTCTCGATGACCAGCCGCCGCTGGCAACGCACCCGCACCTGGAAGCGGCCCTTGTCGGTCACACGGTCGTGATGAGTGGCCAGCAGGGTGACACGGTTAACTTCCATCAGGTTTGGGTTGTGTGCCGTGAACCCCAGCACCTGGTCCACCTCGTCACCAAGGGACACCTGTGCAGCAGAGCACACGGTCCAATTCTGAATGCCATGAGGAAAAGGCACGATGGAAGATGACGGAAAAGCAAATGAAAAACCCTCAGTAGAGTCATCATAATTACCAGCCTATTTACATCCAGTGTACGAAGCCTCTACATTACACAGAAAACTTCATGAAATCTGCCGCCCCCTGCGCTGTGCTTGCCTCCTATAGGAAGTATGCCCTGAAGTCACAGTAGTCGCGAAAACACGCAGCACAGTGAAAGTTTGCGGCTCGTGTCTAATTGGCCTCCTCCTCCAGCCTGCATGCTCAAGCTGGGAGTTGGATGCCATATAGCGAGGTCAAGTGAATACCTCCTATTGAAACCCACTTTGTTACCTTAATAAGGCACTTCGCATTATATGCCCCATTTCTCTCCACGGTTCCAGCACTGCACTCAAGAAGGCCTTCCCTTCTGACTACACTCCCGAGACCAACTACACCCGGTGGTGTCCGCCGAGCGCGTCCACCGAACACAGAGAAGCACAGACTTCACCAGACACACAGCGCAGAGGTGTGGCCAGCACTTGCTAGTCTGTACCATGACAGAATACTGTGAGCAACACTGCATCATAGATAAAAGTGCTGTGACATGGGAAGCCATGTTATCAAGGGCTCTACTGTGAGGTGCACAAAAGATCTTCGGAATGTTTGTGAACGCACTGCGTTGACAGTGGTGCGTCGGACAGCGGAGCACAGCGCGTGCCAGCCCAGCGTGGCGCGTGTGCTCGCGCGAATGGTGTATGCGAGGTGGCGGCGACAGGGAGCATGGCGAGCACGAGGAGCGGAGAGCTGACATGTCAGAAAACCGAGGTGTGAAGGGAGACAGACCCGCCGTGGTGGCTCAGTGGTTAGGGTGCTCGACTACTGATCTGGAGTTTCCAGGTTCGAACCAGACCGCGGCGGCTGCATTTTTATGGAGAAAAAAATGCTAAGGCACCCGTGTGCTGTGTGATGTCAGTGCACGTTAAAGATCTCCAGGTGGTCGAAATTATCCAGGAGCCCTCCACTACGGCACCTCTTTTTTCCTTTCTTCTGTCACTCCCTCCTTTCCCCCTTCCCTTATGGCCCCATACAGGTGTCCAACGATATATGAGACAGATACTGTGCCATTTCCTTTTCCCCAAAACCAATTATTATTATTATTAAGGGCGACAGCACAGCGGTGGTGGTGGTGAAAACTTTTATTGTCCGTAGGGGGGTGACACCGGAGCTCGGGTGCCGCTCGCAGGCGTCCAGGGAGCCCGATGTCATCCTAAAGGGCAGGGGTTAGTAGACGAAGCCATTTGCCGCTTCGGCTGCCAGACGAACAATGCTGGCCTGTGTCATCGGGTCTTTGCTATGAAGCGCTGTCTACCATGCTTCTTCGTCCTTGAATAAATGATATCCCGGGGAGTCGCTGCACTCCCATAGGATATGTCTTAGAGTTCCTAAGTTATTTCAGAATCTGCAGAGTTGGTCCTCCGGATTTCCCGTTTGCGTGAGGTATCGCCATCTTGGAGACATGTGGTTCTTGGCTTGCAGGCGGCGCCAGGTGCCTTGCCTCTGCGGACGTGAGGGACCTATTCGGGAGTGGATATTTCCGTTGTCCTAACCTGTAGTGCTGTATGACCTCGTGGTAGGTCGTGAGCGTCTCGACCTTAAAGTTATGTTGAGGCCGCCGTCCCCCTCGGATAATAAGCGCTTGGGCGAGGGCGTTGGCGGCTTCGTTTCCTGGTATTTTGGAGTGAGCCGGGGCCCAGGTTTGGGTGATCCCTCTATGTTGCCTTTCGATAATATGCTGAACACGTAGTGTGATATTTTGCCTTTGCAGGAATTTCTTACTGCCGATTTGCTGTCGCTAATGATCACCCTCACGTCCGTACTAACACACGCCAAGGGCGATCGCCGCTTCCTCAGCTGCTGTGACGTCTACTCCGCTCGTATATATTGTGCCCTGTTCTGTTCCGGAACCGTCGACTACCACCGAGACAGAGCTTCAGTCTCCGCCAAGGGCGGCGACTGTGAAGGCAACCGTCTCGGGTGGCATTCTGCTTAGCTTTGCTGCCAAGTGTTCGGCTCTGTGCTGGCATCTTTCCTGATCGTGTTGTGGGTGCATGTTCTTAGGTATTGGTGTGACCGTGAGGGCTTTCCTGATTTTGGACTCAATGTGGAACGTCTGGTATTTGGTTCCTCTGTTCCCTTGTAGTCCTACCCAGTTTAGAATCTGCTGTCCTGTCTCAGTTGGACTTAGGCGTTCGAGTTGTGCCATTGTCGTTGCTTCCGCTAACTCCACCCATGTGTTATGTTATGCACCCCCGTTCCCTCTAGTGCCTCGGTTGAGGTCGAGATTGGGAGTCCCAGTGCTCGTTTCGTGCATTTCCTTATTATTACGTCTAACTTAATTCTTTCTGCTTTTTGGACCCAATGTCCTATGGCTGCCACCTCCACGCTTGAATGACCCGACCTCCGCTGCGCTGTCAAAGAATGGGGTTGACAGTGCAGCGGAGGTCGGGTGATTCAAGCGTGGAGGCGGCAGCCGTCGGACGTTGGGTCTATGCTGCTGTGACCTTCCTTGGATCTCCGATGCAAGCCTCCCGCGTTCCTTGCAAGAGTGTGGAGGTGGCAGCCAATGGACTGAGGGTCCGTGCTGCCATAAGGCACTCTTGGATAGCCCGCTGAAGCCTCCGGCGTTTCGTGACGCCGTCGGCAGACCTGGGTATGCTTGTTCTTTCTGCTGCTGGCAAGTTCTTCGGGCTGCTGACAGGAGTCCACCAGCGTCTCCCTATATTCTCTCCACTAATACCACTTGGCTCCCTTCCGTCGCTTCCTTTGACGCAGCGCCAGCGATGCGTCGCACGACAACCACCCGCGTCCGCCCTGTCTGCAAGACATATCCGCTTCACCTGGGACGCTCAGTACCTGGTGAACACTTTCCTTTTGAAGCGAAAAGCTTCACTAGGCTCGTCAACACCGGGCTTCGCGTGAGCCACACTACAGATTTACCACAGCTGCGCATGCGCGAAACCGAGTGACATCACGCGGAGCGCAGGTGATTGCTGCTGCCACAGCTGTCGTCGCCGCCACGCGCTGCCTCCGTCGCCTGACCTTTCGCCATGGAAGGAGGAGAAGACCCAGAAGTGCTAGCGTGGGAGTTGGCTCAAAAGCAGCGAAGATACGAAAAGTGCAAGGCCAGACAAGCGGCTGAAATGCCGAAATCACGAGGCACACCTTGTTAAACGCTTTTCGCTTCGAGATATCCGGGCTTAACACTTCAGCTAAGCCTCAGCCCAACTTTTATTTCTTTAGTGTTGTACGCATGTTGATTGCGTGTTTTTCTTGCTGGTTTGTGCATTTCTTATTGGCTCTTTTCCTTTAAATTATAAATATGGCTTCGTTTTGTTTGATCTCTTGTTCGAACCTGCACGCGATAGCGTTCCCTTTCGGAAAGCAGGGAACGCGTTACCAATTCGCGACATGACGAAGCCGTTTAACTTATATTGAGGGATTTTTTTTAATAATAAGGAAACGACGAGCACGCTAAAGGAGTTGAGTTAGGGTTGAAAGATGCCGAGCTGCGCACGTGGGTGGCTGCCGAGCAAGAGAAGGAACGCGCAGCACGTGCAGCCAAACGCCAGGCTCAACGCGAGCATGATAAAGCGCTAGCAGGAGCCGAACGCGAGCGCGCCAAGGCGCAAGCAGAGGCTGAAGAGCATAAAGCACAAGCCGAACGCGAGCATGCAAAATTGCTAGCAGAGGCTGAAGAGCGTAGATTGCAGCTCCGATTAAGGCTCGCAGAAGCTGGTGGGGGTAATCGTGAACCCGCATCGGGGCTCTCAGAAGCGGTTAGCCCACACAAATTGATCCCACCTTTCGACGATCGCAGGGATGATTTGTACGCACACCTCAATGTCTTGAGCTTATCGCAGAAGGGCACAGCTGGCCTAAGAAAAAATGGGCTACAGCACTGAGTATGTTTTTGACTCGGGAGGCTCTCCATGTGTTCGGTCGATTGTCTCCAGCAGATTCAATGGACTATGATAAGGCAAAAATAGCCCTGCTCCAACATTTTCGGTTTACTGCAGAAGGTTATCGTGAAAGGTTTTGTGAGAGTAAGCCGCTTGATAAAGAAACAGGCAAGCAATATGGAGGTTGTTTGCTCGGTCTCTTCGATCGATGGGTCGAGATGTCGGGAACGGCCACAACGTACAATTTACGAGACTTGGTGGTGGCCGAGCAGTTCATCAGAACTGTCATAGTCGTCTAGCGATTTTTCTTCGGGAAAGAGAGTGAAAGACGCTGGACAAAATGGCTGAGGCAGCAGACAATTCTTTAAAGGCCCAGCGGCAAAGAAACTTTTCTTCGTTCAAAGAATCGTTCGAGGTGGGCATTCCGAGAAAGGATGTACCATCAAGTAGACAGTCAGGAATGTGTCTCATTTGTAACCGACCTGGACATAAGGCTGCCGACTGTCGCTCTAAGCCGAAACAGCTTTATTGCGTTTATTGTCGAAAAACAGGGCATGATGTAAGCTCCTGCTCGAGAAAGCACGAAAACCCGAAGCAGTCGACCTGTTGTGTTGGGCCAGAGAGTGTTGCGCATGAAACTGTGTCCACAACAGCAGAGAGGCTTGAACCAGCTGAGAATAAGGGTGTGGTCGGACTTGTCCTGAAAAAGCCTGCAGACGCCCAACACATTACTGTACTAGAGGGAGAGCTCGGAGGCCTGCCCGTGCGTGTTTTATGGGACAAGGGGAGCAACACAGTGGTTGTGCGGAGAGCCCTAGTTCCTGACTCAGCTCTCACCGGCTAGAGATCTACGGTGTTCCTTGTTGATAGCAGTAGTCTGGAAGTTCCGGAGGCAGAAGTCTATATCGCTTCCCCTTATTTCACTGGCACGGCCCTGGTGAAGTGCATGGAGACACCATTGTACGATGTCATAATTGGAAATATACCAGAGGCCCGTGAGCCGTCAAATCCAGATATTAAGTGGAAGAAATCTGAGGGCGTTGCTAAATTATGTCCTGGCATAGTCAAGGACGAGGTCGCCAGTGAAAATGGTGAGGGTGAGGGCCCAAAATTGGTGCTGTCTGGAAAGGAAGTTTCTGGACGAAGGGGGGAAAATACTGCTTTAAGCGTTGTTCCCATGAGGTTTGCCAAGGAAATGTTAGAAGCAGAGCAAAGAGACATGAGTCATTGAAGGCGTGTTGGGTGAAAGTAGGGAAGGTGTTTCAAGGCAAGCACGGCACTTCGCACTCGTATTCTGTTGAAAAGGGTTTGCTGTACCACCTCTATCATCTCGCCTCTGGCAGAGAGGTTAGACAGGTAGTAGTTCCCAAGTCTTGCCAATCACAGGTGTTAAAGGGACACTGAGGAGAAATTGAAGTTGGCATATATCGATAGAATACCAGCTCCTGGTCACAAAAACGCCACTCTTACTGAAAACAAAGCTCTTGTAAGGTAGAAAATAGCAAGAACCAAAATACAGCTATCGCCGCCACAGGCCAATCTCGCAAGTACAAGCGTGGTGACGCCATAGGACAAGAGGCGCCACCTTGGAGGAATTTTCCTTCCTACATGGTCACGCGAATCTTAGAGGCTGACAAAGGAAGGTTGCGCGGTTCAATATTGAAGCAAGTTTTCTTTTAAAAGTTAGTTAGTTATACTGATTTTAATGGCGCAAAAGCAACTATGGCTATGATGCGCCAAACACAAGGTTAGGTTCTTGTTAAATGTTACACTTTTTATACCTAGAGTTTGTTTAAAACATTGGCTTCATTAAGAAACTTAAAAATACTTGAAAGATCAAACAGTGCTTGATCACCTAAAAGCAACTTGGGGTGCAATGGGATGTATTCATTGTAGAGTGTTGTAAAATATTTTTTTCTCAGTTGTTCCAGTTTTCTACATGAAATTAAAATGTGGTTTACAGTGAGTACATCGCCGCACATTTCGCAGAGAGGTTTGTCTTGTTTTGTCAGTAAAAAGTTGTGTGTAAGGTGTGTGTGCCCAATGCGTAGCCGACATAAAATAACTTCAGTAAAACGTTCTTGATGTCTACATGATTTCCATTCTCCTAAAACGGGTTTTATAGAATGCAGTTTGTTGTTTGCCTGTTCTTCCCATGCAGCCTGCCACTTAATTCTGAGTTTACTGTGCACTAATTTCAAAAAATCCCTGTGTGGTATGTTATCTTGTTTTATTTGATCAATTCGAGCTTGTGCTGCGCATGCATCTGCTCTCTCATTACCTACAATTCCAACATGGCTGGGCACCCAGCAGAATATAATGTTATGATTTTGTTTTTTATTTTAATTATGTTATGTATGATGTTTCCTATAATGGGTTCAGCGGCGTTTCTACAGTGCAGCGCTTTGAGCATACTCAGTGAATCGGTGTAAATGACGCTATTTTTAACGTTTTCTTTTACTATTTGGTCTACGGCTACAAAGACTGCATAACTCTCGGCAGTAAAAACCGATGCATACTGTGGCAGTCGTATCATTTTTTCATTTTTGTCTTGAATTACTGCACATCCAACATGACTTTCTGTTTTTGACCCATCAGTGTAAAATTCAGTGAAGGTGTCATATTTTTCTTGCAGTTCAAAGAATTCTTGTAGTATGAGCTGATGTGGCATTTCCTTTTTATGTAAGTGTGTCAGTGTGAAGTCGCACACTGAAGGCAGGTTGTACCATGGTGGTAAATTTTCATATTTTTGTGCAATATTCGGCAGGGCATCCAGTACTCCTAAATCTTCACATTTATCTTCAAAGCGCATTATTAGTGGCCGGATGGATTGTGGTTTATTGTTAAATAATCTTTTGGATGGGCACTTGGTAACAATGGGATGGCAGAGATGTTTAGGAAGAGTATGGGTTTTTAGGACGTATGCGCATGTCAGTGTGACTCTTCTATCCTCTAGTGCAGGCTCATTAGCTTCAATATAAAGACTGTTTACCGGGGATGTTCTATATGCTCCAGTTGATAGTCGCAGACCAAGATTATGAACAGGGTCCAGTCTTTTCAAGTAGGATGCTCTTGCTGAACCGTATACTATGCACCCATAGTCCAGCTTGGAGCGTACCAGAGAGCGATAGATGTGTAATAGGCACGTTCTATCGGACCCCCACCGTTTTCACGAGAGCACCTTTAATACATTGAGGGCTTGGGATGCTTTCTTTTTAAGGTTGTTAATGTGTGGTAGAAATGTGAGTTTCTTGTCAAAAGTGAGTCCTAAAAATTTATGTTCTGGTTTAATTGGTAGTGTGGCTTGATTCAAGTATAGGTTGGGATTGAATTGTAGGCCTCGTCGCAATGAGAACAGAACAGCTACTGTTTTTTGAGGAGAGAACTTGAACCCATTTATCTCTGCCCAAGCAGCTAGTTTATTTAGTGTGATTTGTATTTGTCTCTCGCAGGACGATATGCTGGAGGAAGTGCATGCTATCTGTAGGTCATCTACATAAACCGAATACATTATGGACTTGGGTATTACTTTGGCTAACGAATTCATTTTTACTACGAAGAGTGTCGTGCTTAGAATGCAACCTTGGGGTACGCCATTCTCTTGGGTGAAAGTCATGGAGAGAGCTGTTCCTAGGCGGACCCTAAATGTGCGGTTAGCCAGGAAGTCGTTCAAGCAGTTCAGCATCCTGCCTCGGATACCTAGCTCTGCTAGGTCGCGGAGGATGCCGAACTTCCACGTGGTATCGTATGCCTTCTCCATGTCGAAGAAGACCCCGATACACTGCTGCTTGTGGATGAACGCCTCCCGTATGGTGTTCTCTAGGCGGACAAGGTGATCGGTGGTTGAGCATGCTTTTCTGAATCCACATTGATGAACATCTAATAGTTGCCGAGATTAGAGTACAAAGGTGAGTCTAATGTTTATTACACTTTCAAAAGATTTAGCAATGCAGCTGGTGAGGGCTATTGGTCTGTAATTGTCAGGACTTATTGGTGATTTTCCGGGTTTCAGAAAAGGTACTATTACTGCTTTCTTCCACTCCTCAGGTATTCTGCCAGTCATCGATATTTTATTGAAGAATTTTAACAGTGCCTGTACGGCTGTATCAGAGAGATGGGCAAGCATATTGTAATGCACATTGTCTGGGCCTGGTGCTGTCTTTTTACCGGAAGATAACACACTATTTAATTCCTGGAGCGTAATGGGCTGGTTGTAGTCTTCCTGCATGCCTGTTCCGAATGGAAGTTTTTGTTTTTCAGCTATAGCTTTGTGTTTCTGGAATGCGTTTGTGTAGTGGGACGACCTTGAGACTTCAGCAAAGTGCTCGCCCAATAAATTGGCCTGTTCTTCCAACGATGTTTGTGTACCGGGTGTTGTCAAAAGTGGAAGTGTGAAGGAAGTACGGTCACCAGTGAATTTACGGACTTTGTCCCACATTTTCTTTGATGGTATTGAACTATTTATAGAGGACACATATTTCTGCCAGGAGGTTTTCTCAGCATTCCTGCGCACGTATCGCGCTCTCGCCTTGGCCCTCTTAAAAGTGAGTAAGTTCTCTGCAGTGGGGTACCGACGCAGGGTGCCCCATGCTTTATTTTGCTGTTTTTTTTGCAAATGTACATTCTTCTGTCCACCATACTTTGTGTTTCTTCTGTACGAGTCCTGTTGTTTGTGGTATAGCGAGTGTTACAGCAGATATTATGCATGTAGTAAACCTGTCATTAATTTCATCTATGCTGAGGTCTTTAGAAAATTCTTTATCTAGAGTGGCACTTTCTGTAAAAAGTGACCAGTCGGCGAGGTGAAGTTTCCAGCGCCGTGGTCTTGTGGGGATGACTGCAGTAGACGATGAGAGGCTGATGATAATAGGTAGGTGATCACTTCCCAGAGGGTCATTTAAAACATCCCATTTAAAATCGGTAAAAAGCGATGGTGATGCGAAAGCTAAATCGAGAAAGCTCATTTTTGCCGAGCTTGGGCAACAATAAGTTGCTTTTCCTGTATTTAAAAGACAGATGTTATTTGAGAGGATAAAATCTTCGATTGTTTGCCCCCTAGAGTCGCAGCGCTCGCTTCCCCAAAAAGGGGAGTGAGCGTTAAAATCCCCAACTACCAGATATGGCTCTGGAAGTTCAACTATCAATTCTTCTAGATCATGGACTGTTAATGTAAAATGTGGAGGAATGTATACGGAACAGATTGTTAGTGTTTTATAGCTGAAGATGCTGACTGCAACCGCCTCTAGTTTTGTATTGAGCTTTATTTCTCGAGCAGGGACGCCGCTTTGGACGACAATTGCGACGCCTCCTGAGAGTCGATTTGCCTGCTTGCGATCGCGTCTAAAAGTTTGATAATGTTTCAGGATATGCACATGTTGTGGACCAAGATTGGTCTCCTGAAGACATAAAACTATGGGTAACATTGACCCTAAAATATGTGTTATGTCACTGTAATTCCGCATAAGTCCTCTGCAATTCTATTGAATTAAAAAAAGCCATGCTTGTGTTTTTAAAAGAAAAATGAAAGGAGATTTACTTATGTGGTGGGCCCGTTATGAGGGGCCTGTCTTTTTTTCGCTCAACAGAGCTGTTCCGCCGCTGTAATGGAGGCGGAGTGGGTGTTGTATCCATCACCTCAACAGAGGTGCTGGAGGACCGCGCAGCCCGCGGTTGTGTTAGTTTCAGGCCTCTCCCGACGGGGGGAGGTCCTGCGGGATGCCGACCCATGGACCGGCGGTCCCTGCTTTGGCAGTGACAGGGCAGCTTTCGCTGACCCTGCCTGGGGCGTGGATGGCCCTGCCATAGGCTCGGTGGGAGCGGCCCTTGGCAGGTGCCGGAGTGCTGTGCGGTGCTACGCCCCCTGCGCACCACATCAGCGAAGTTTTGTTTTGCTGTGAAGGAGAATGTGTTTGTAAGCGCAAAAACGCCTTCTCGCTTCTTTAAAAGAAATGTTTTTCTTTGGTCTTTATGGTGATAATTTCTTTTTCTTTCTTCCAGGACGGACATGCCCTGGAGTATGCAGCATGTTCTCCTTCACAGTTTGCACAGCACAGGGCTGCGTCACATAAATCAGACTGGTGATCGTTAGAGGCACATTTTGCGCAAGTTTTACGACCGTGGCAGCTCTGTGAGCCGTGGCCGAACCTTTGGCAGTTGAAACACCTGCGAGGGTTTGGTATGTATGGTCGTACATTGATTTTCACATATCCCACGTCGATTGTGTCGGGCAGGGTGCTGGTGTTGAACGTCAGGATCATGTGTTTTGTGTCTATTTCGTTGTTGTCCTTTCGGATTTTGATTCGGTGGACATCTATGACGTCTTGGTCGATGAGCCCTTCGAGCATTTCTTTTTCAGTTATGTGAAGAAAATCATTTTCCGATATTACGCCTCGGACAGTGTTTAGTGAGCGATGAGGAGTCACGGAGACCGGGATTTCCCCTATGGACGTTAGGTTGGAGAGCTTAGAATGTTGGACATTGTCACACAGTTCGAGCAATAAGTCGCCGCTGGCCATTTTTGACAGCTTATAGCCAATGCCTAGGGTTTCAGTCAAGCACTTTGACGCAAGGAAGGGGGATATTATTCTTGCCTGTTTATCTTGTTGTTCACTGTGGATCACATGATATTTGGGGAAAGTTACTTTTCTTTTTTGAAAGAAGTTGTCTGCCTCGTTCCGCCCTCTTTTGAGAGAGCGATCAGGTTTTGAAAGTTGGGGAGCCATAAAAAAACATTGTTTTTCGGTCATGGTGCCAGCCACCCACCACGGAGTCCAACAAGGGGACGGGACAGGAACTTGATAGCAAGTCCTGCCCACGCCAGCTGTACACCTCAACTATAACCAAATATGACGCAACTCAGGGTAGTTGGTCACACAAGGTTAACCCTCGCCGCCAGGAAAAAAGGAAAAACCAAGAAGTGAGTAGGATATAGGAGAGTTGTGAGACAGAGATAGGAAAGTTAAAGATGAAGAGGAGGATAGGAAAAGGCGACTGCCGATTCCCCCCGGTCGGGTCAGGCCGGAGGTGCCGTCTGCAGGAAGCTGGGGCCAAAGTGGTGTGTTGCTTCCGCCAAGGGGCCTTAAGGGTCCAAACGCTCGGCATCGGCTCAACCACCAAGATCCCCTTTTCCCCGGACACGGCGATGCCACGCACGGCGAGGTGCGGGTGCTCGGGTCCGTGGTGATGCACAGTTCATTATCATCCCCTTGCGGAGATGTCCCTGCGGATGCTCGGGAACCCGCGGTGTCGCCACTCACCGTCGCGACGCCTGCAAGCTGCAGGCGCCCCCCTGCGGGGTGTTTTCTTTTAAAACTTAAAACCGATAGTACACTTTTATCACACAAGAAAGGCAGACAAAAGACAACCTCAATGTTGGAAGCAAAGAAAACCGATGCTTGGCGGCGCCACAGGCGGCCAGGAGAGTTTCGATGTTTCGATTTGCTGTGGCGCTTCACATCTATGAGCTTTGCGTGCCCTGTGGTTTTGTTTTTGACGCACTTCGATTTACAAGCGCCGAACAACAGATGAACTCCAAGTGCCGCTTCAAGTGCTAGTTAACCTTTGGAGGAGCCTGTTAAGGCTTGTCAGATGATCACCACGGTCGATGAAAAACTATGATGGCACGATGGTCGGTGATCGTACAAGGCAGCACTTGTGTATTCGCACGCTCGCCCGGCGAAACATCCCCGGCTGTGCCAGTCAACTTCAAACTACTTAATGGAAATCGTTTATTAGGGACGGGAGACAAGGTACAAGGCAGTTCAGAAAAGCTGATGGCCTGGCTCTGTTAGGTCAGGATATACACAGCAAAAGCGCGGTGATTTCTGCATCAGAAGAGTGCATTCACTAGATGCGCCTTTATTGATGGTTGCAACTTGAGACGTCGTGGCGGAGTGGTAGCATCTACGCCTCCAACGCCAAAGGCCCTGGTTCGATTCCGAACCTCGGCACAGGATTTCTTCTTTTATTCAGTGAGTGGACGGGGGCCTTCAGCGTCTCCCATAGATGCCACCACCAAATACGTTGGTTAGCGGTTAAGCGCAGGCTCTGTTAAGACGCGTTTATGCTCCAGCGTAACGCGCGCGCGCGCGCTGCACGGCGATGGCATGTTGGCCAAAGCGAGACCTCTATACTCAAACTGCGCTTGACCGCCAACGCGTTCGGCGGCTTCAGCGCACTCCGACCGCACTGGTGGGGAGACTTGGAGCATGTCTCTATTTCACGTCGAGTGCGCCAGCCGCCGCCGGCCAGACTGATTCGGCTCCGCGGCGAGGTGCGCGTTGTGACGTAATTCAACAGCTTCAGCAGTTGGACGGAGCTGTTCTTTTCGAGCTCGGCTAATTTAATCCATTCACAGTACATATCTGAAAGTACATGCAAGTGGGCGAGAGAGCCCGATCCAGTGGACCCGTTGGATCTAGTGGAAGCCGTTGAAGCGTCGTGCGCTGGCTTTAGTTCCAAGCCGCCAACTTTAAATGCGACCGCCCTTGAGCACCCACCCGTTTTTTGTGGCAAAAAAAATAAATATTTAACTTCACCCTTGCAACCGTGGGAGACCTCGATGCCGCCTGCTGCGCCGTTCAAGGAATCACAATCCGTTGGCCCCAAAGCCCCGGCCAGCCTCCGATGGGCGCAAGGCGCCGACCTTGTCCTGGCCCCTCGCGACTCCTCGCACTGGGGTTATGATATTTAGTTTGCAACGGCTGCTCACTGAGGAAGGGGGAAGACCCGCCGGCGCCTAACCTAACCGTGCTCCCTCAAAAGCATCCCACGCTCTGTGGGGCTGAGGTCGCTGAAATGCAGGCCGGAGTTTTTGCAAGAACTACGTCGTCGGGTTCGGGAATGGGATCCATCGTAACGTTGGCAAGACGCCGGTGCAAACGTAAATGAAGCGACGGTTCTGACCTCCGATAGATGCCTTCAACGTGCGGCGGCGGTAGCTTTCATTTCGGCAGCTGCTAGACTGCACCGCTAGCCGCCGGAAATCACGGAGTCTCCGTTTACGTCACGTTTCACGTCATGTTAGTTAGTTATATTGATTTTAATGGCGCAAAAGCAACTGAGGTTATGATGCGCCAAACACACGGTTAGAGCTTTTGTTAAAGGTTATGCTTTTTATATCTAAAGTTTGTTTAAAACATTGGCTTCTCTGAGAAACTTAAAAATGCTTGAAAAATCGACCAGTGCTTGACCTCCCAAAAGTAACATGGGGTGTAGTGGGATGTATTCATTGTAGAATATTGTGAAATATTTTTTCCTCAGTTGTTCCAGTTTTGTGCATACAATTAAAATGTGGTTTACCGTGAGTTCATCTCCACACATTTCGCAGAGAGGTTTGTCTTTTTTTGTCAGTAAGAAGTTGTGTGTGTCCAATGTGTAGTCGACACAAAATAACTTCTGTAAAACGCTCCTGATGTTTACATGATCTCCATTCTCCCAAAATGGGTTTTATAGAATGTAGTTTGTTGTTTGTCTGTTCGTCCCATGCAATCTGTCACTTATTTCTGAGTTTACTGTGCAGTAATTTAGAAAAATCCCTGTGTGGTATGCTAACTTGTTTTATATGACCAATTCGAGCTTGTGCTGCGCAAGCATCTGCTCTCTCATTACCTAAATTCCAACATGGCTAGGGACCCAGCAGAATATAATGTTATGTTTTTGCTTTGTGATTTTAACTATGTTATGTATGATTTTTCCTATTATGGGTTCAGCAGCATTTGTAGAGTGCAGCGCTTTGAGCCTACTCAGTGAATCGGTGTAAATGACGCTATTTTTTGTTTTGTTTTACTATTTGTTCTACGGCTACGAGGATGGCATAACACTTCGCAGTAAATACCGATGCATACTGTGGCAATCGTATCGTTTTTTTCGCTTTTTCCTTGAATTACTGCACTTCTGACATGACTTTGTTTTCGAGCCATCAGTGTAAAATTCAGTGTAGGTGCCATATTTTTCTTGTAGTGCAAAGAACTCTTGCAGTATGTGCTCGTGTGGCATTTCCTCTTTGTTTACGTGTGTCAGTGTGAAGTCACACACCGAAGGGAGGTTGTACCATGGTGGCAGATATTCATGTCTTTGTGCAATATTCGTTAGGGCGTCCAGCACTGCTAACTCTTCACATTTATCTTCAAAGCGCATTACTAGTGGCCTGACAACATGTGGTTTATTATTGAACAATCTTATAGAGGGGCACTTGGTAACTATGGGATAGCAGAGATGTTTTGGAAGAGAACGGGTTTTCAGGATGTACGTGCATGTAAGTGTGACTCTTCTATCCTCTAGTGTGGGCTCATTAGTTTCAACATGACTATTTACCGGGGATGTTCTATATACTCCAGTTGATAAGCGCAGACCAAGATTATGAACAGGGTCCAGTCGTTTTAAGTAGGATGCTCTTGCTGAACCATATATTATGCAGCTGTAGTCCAGTATCGAGCGCACCAAAGAGCGATATATTTCTAATAGGCATGTTCTATCGGACCCCCACGTTTTCGCGAGAGTACCTTTAATACATTGAGGGCTTGGGATGCTTTCTTTTTTAGGTTGTTAATGTGTGGTAGGAATGTAAGTTTCTTGTCAAAAGTGACGCCTAAAAATTTATGTTCCTGTTTGACTGGCAGTGTGGTTTGATTCAAGCACAGATTGGGATCGACCTGTAGGCCTCGTCGTAATGAGAACAGAACAGCTACTGTTTTTTGAGGAGAGAACTTGAATCCATTTTTCTCTGCCCAAGCAGCCAGTTTATTTAGTGTGATCTGTATTTGTCTCTCGCAGGACAGTATGCTGGAAGAAGTGTATGCTATCTGTAGGTCATCTACATAAACTGAATACATTACGGACTTGGGGATTACTTCGGCCAAAGAATTCATTTTTACTATGAAGAGTGTCATACTTAAAATGCATCCCTGGGGTACACCATTCTCTTGGGTGAATGTCATTGACAGAGTTGCTCCTAGACGGACTCTGAATGTGCGGTTAGACAGGAAGTCGTTCAAGCAGTTCAGCATCCTGCCGCGGATCCCTAGCTCTGCTAGGTCATGGAGGATGCCGAACTTCCACGTGGTATCATAGGCCTTCTCCAAATCGAAGAAGACCCCGATACAGTGCTGTCTGTGGATGAATGCCTCCCGAATGGTGTTTTCTAGGCGGACAAGGTGATCAGTGGCCGAGCATGTTTTCTTAAATCCACATTGACGTACATCTAAGAGTCAACGAGATTCAAGTGTGAAGGTCAGTCTAATGTTTATTATGCTTTCGAAAGATTTAGCAATGCAGCTGGCGAGGGCTATCGGTCTGCAATTGTTAGGACTTGTTGGTGGTTTTCCGGGTTTCAGAAAAGGTACTATTATTGCTTTCTTCCACTCCTCAGGTATATTCCCAGTTGTCCATATTTTGTTAAAGAATTTCAACAATGCCTGCACGGCAGCCTCAGAGAGATGGGCAAGCATAGTGTAATGCACATTATCTGGGCCTGGTGCTGTGTTTTTACCATAAGATAAAACCCTATTCAATTCCTGGAGTGTGATGGGTTGATTGTAGTCCTCGTGCATACCTGCTGCAAATGGAAGTTTTTGTTTTTCTGCTATTGCTTTGTGCTTCTGGAACGTGTTTGTGTAATTGGACAAATTGGAAACTTCAGCAAAATGCTCGCCCAGTATGTTGGCCTGTTCTTCTAATGATGTTTGTGTCCCGGGTGTAGTTAATAGGGGAAGTGTGAAAGGGGTATGGTCACTACTGAATCTACAAACCTTTTCCCACATTTTTTTTTAGGTTATTGAACTGTTTATTGAGGATACATATTTCTGCCACGAGGATTTCTCGGCATTTCTTCGAACGAATCGCCTCTGGCCCTGACCCTCTTAAAGGCAATCAAGTTCTCCGCTGTGGGATACCGACGCAGAGAGCCCCAAGCTTTATTTTGTTGTTTTTTTACCAATGTGCATTCTTGTGTCCACCATACTTTATGTTTTTTTGTGTACAAGTCCTGTTGTTTGTGGTATGGTTAGTGTAGCGGCCGATATTATGCAAACTATTTAGTAACTTTTCATTAATTTCGTCTATGCTGAGGTCTTCACAAAATTCTTTCTCTAGTGTGGCACTTGCTGTAAAAAGTGACCAGTCGGCGAGGTGAAGTTTCCAGCGCCGTGGTCTTGTGGGGATGACTGGAGTAGACGATGAGAGGCTGATGATAGTAGGTAGGTGATCACTTCCCAGAGGGTCATTTAAAACATCCCATTTAAAATCATTAAAAAGCGATGGTGATGTGAAAGCTAAATCGAGGAAGCTCATTTTTGCCGAGCTTGGGCAACAATAAGTGGCTTTTCCTGTATTTAAAAGACAGATGTTATTTGAGAGGATTAAAATCTTCGATTATTTGTCCCTTTGAATCACATCGTTCGCTTCCCCAAAATGGGGAGTGACCATTAAAATCGCCAAGTACCAGATATGGCTCTGGCAATTGATCAAGCAGGCTTTCTAAATCTTCGATTGTTAATGTGATGTGCGGGGGAAGATATACAGAACATACTGTTATTGTTTTGTAGGTAACGACGCTAACTGCAACTGCCTCAAGTTTTGTGTTAAGTTTGACTTCTTGAGCAGGGACGCCGCTTTGGACGACAATTGCGACGCCTCCCGAGAGTCGATTTGCCTGCTCGCGGTCGCGTCTAAAAGTTTTATATTGTTTCAGGATATGCACATGTTGTGGACCAAGATTCGTTTCCTGAAGACATAAAACTATGGGTAACATTGACCCTAAAATATGTGTTATGTCACTGTAGTTCCGCATAAGTCCTCTGCGATTCCATTGAGTTAAAAAAGCCATTTTTATGCTTTTGAAAGAAAATGAAAGGAGATTTACTTAGGTAGTGGGCCCGTTATGAGGGGCCTGCCTTTTTTTCGCTCAAGAGAGCTGTTTCGCCGCTGTAATGGAGGCGGAGTGGGTGTTGTATCCATCACCTCAACAGAGGTGCTGGAGGATCGCGCAGCCGCGGTTGTGTTAGTTCCAGGTTTCTCCCGATGGGGGGGAGGTCCTGCGGGATGCCGACCCATGGACCGCCGGTCCCTGCTTTGATGGTGGCAGAGCAGCCTTCGCTGTCGCTGCCTGGGGCGTGGAGGGCCCTGCCATTGGCTTGGTGGAAGTGGCCTCGGCAGGTGCCGGAGTGCTTTGTGGTGCTACGCCCCTGCGCACTACATCAGCGAAGTTGGGTTTTGCTGTGAAAGAGAATGTGTTCATAAGCGCAAAACGCCTCCTTGCCTCTTTAAATGAAATGTTTTCTTTAGTCTTTACGGTGATAATTTCTTTTTCCTTTTTCCAGGACGGACACGCCCTGGAGTACGCAGCGTGGTCTCCTTCGCAGTTTGCGCAGCGCAGTGCTGCATCACATTCCTCAGAATGGTGGTCCTTCGAGGCGCATTTCACGCAGGTTTTGCGGCCACGGCAGGTCTGTGAGCCGTGGCCAAACTTTTGACAGTTGAAGCATCGGCGGGGATTGGGTATATAATGTCTGCCATTGACTTTCAGATATCCAACTTCGATTGTTTCGGGCAAAGTGCTGATGTTAAATGTGAGGACCATGTGTTTGGTGTCTATTTCTTTATTGTCCTTGCGGATTTTGATTCGGTGAACGTCAATCACATTCTGGTCGGTCAGCGCTTGAAGCATTTCGGCTTCTGTTAAATGGATGATGTCACTTTCTGAGATAACACCTCGGACTGTGTTAAGGGATCAGTGGGGAGTCACGGAGACAGGTATGTCCCCTATGGAAGCAATGCTTGACAGTTTCGAGCACTGGATGCTCTCACGCAATTCAAGGAGTAGGTCGCCGCTGGCCATTTTTGATAACTTGTAACCAGGGCCCAAGGCATCTGTTAAACATTTGGACACAAGAAATGGTGATATTATTCGGGCTTGCTTTTGTTCGCATTCACTGTGAATAACATGAAACTTTGAAAATGGTTGTTTCTTTTTAGAGAAAAGATCTCCTGCTTCGTTCCGCCCTCTCTTGAGAGAGCGATCTGGTTTTGAAAGGGGGGAGCCATAAAAAAATGTAGTTATTCGGTCACTGTGCCAGCCACCCACCACGGAGTCCAACGAGGGGACGGGTCAGGAACTTGAAAGCAAGTCCTGTCCACGCCAGTTGTACATCTCAACTATAACCAAATATGACGCAACTCAGGGTAGTTGGTCACAAAAGATTAACCCTCGCCGCCAGGAAAAAAGAAAAAACAGGAAGTGAGTTGGAGATAGGAGAGTTGTGAGAAGGAGATAGGAAAGTGAAAGACGGAAGGGAGGACAGGAAAAGGCGACTGCCGATTTCCCCCGGTCGGGTCAGGCCGGAGGTGCCGTCTACAGGAAGCTGGAGCCAAAGTGGTGTGTTGCCTCCGCCGAGGGGCCTTAAAGGGAAGCTGAAGCACTTTTCGAAAAAAATGAATTCTCTACGTCATTTTGTAGCTTTTAGTCCGCAGAAACAGAATATCTCATTGAAAAAGAGCGGAAATAAACGCAAAAAGCTGTTTTTAGAAGAAAATGCGCCCCATCGCCTCAGGGCGCCTAGCGAACGCCGCTCTTGCCCGCGATTGGTCGGGACCATCGTGACGTCATCCACGGGGATCTCCGGCCGGCACCGACGGCTTTGCTGCGTAGCGCGTTGCTTCAGCGGGCTTTTAAGGACTACGTTTTAGAAATTATGGATAATTCAAGCAGTGTTGAACAGTTTGGACTTTCCCCATACATGTTCGAGCCATCAGCAGCTTCAGAAAATGGCGGAACCAACGATCGACGCCGCGGAGTGCGCCGGCAGCGAAAGTCAATTCGCGGCATTTTCACGTGTTGGAAATCTCGACTGGATGACAGCTTTCATTTCCACCGGAAATGGAGACCCCTTACTACTCACCGCCCCCTGCACGCAGGCCTGGAGGGCGGGGGCCAGAGCCTCCGTGACTAAAGGCTAACAAATAGATTTTGTCTCTTCGCGGCGTCAGCCGCCAGGCGGATTGGCTTGTTTCTGCCGAGCGGGTTCTTCGCTGTGCAGCAGGGCTTCCCAGCTTTCTCTGCTATCAATATCTTCGTCGACTCCGGTGTAGACAGCGCATTCCCATAATCTTTGTTTCTGGGTAACTGTGGAACCGCCGGACTGTCGGAATTTGGACGAGTGCGCGCAAACCTATTCCGAAATTGTTGAGAACTACAGACTAAGCAGAAAACTGGTGCCACCGCCTGATAAGAAGCTAAGCAAGCCGGAAATTTCGGAGCTCGCAGTGCTGCTCATCAAAACTAGTATGCTGCGAGATATAGTTGCTGCTGCTGCGTATCGAGATAACCAGCAGAATTACTTGTGGCAGATATATGCATACCGCTGCTCGACCACTTTGCCATTCTGACTCAAGGACAAATTTGTAAGAATTCTGACGCCATTGTCGATCGTCAGCCATGACCAAGCGCTCATGAATGAAAATCTTTGCTTTGCTCAGGTATACTAAGCTTATATAATCGGTTTTTTGTTCAGTTAGGTGCAGCTGCATGTGCTGCACACTGATGAAAGATTAAGAGAATTGCTTATACTGCCATGAGGTGCAAGCAATCCGGAAAAAGCAAAAAGGCACACAGTGCGTAACGACCTCAAAAAAGTTCAAGACTGTGTGCCTTAAAGACAGTGCTGGAAGTGGCCTTAGCTCAGCGTGGATGTGAACCAGCTGGAAAAGGCGAAAAGGCAAAGAGTTTACAAACAGGTAAGAAAGTAATATAACAAAAAGAGAAATATTGCAGCACATATTTTGTGCAGGCAGTTTCGGCATGCTGCGTACCACCAGATTGTTTGGTTAACGTGGAAGAGGCTGGGGGAGAACAACCGACGGATTCTACCAAGCTGTGTGCTGAGCGCTGTTCGAAAGGGGTACCATACCAAAACTGGTTTATATGCAGGCTTCTTACACGGAACGCTGGAACGAGAAAGCAAACGGCACTGGCAGAAGGTTGCGTTTATCTGTCGTTCGCCAAAGCGCGGGCCGCAGCGGAGCAAGCGCAGCCGGACGGCCGGCCGACTCTCCGCGAATGGCGTCACTTCCGCCAGTTCTCCGTCTCTGCCGTCCTCCCACCCGGCGCTTCCGGAAGCGACGAGGGTGTGCCGGCGGTGGGTTTTTAAGAAGCGATTGCAGCTCTGTTTGCGGATAGAATCGGGAAAAAAATTACACACATGATTTTCAAGGTCCTTTCTTCCCAACCACAGCGTTTCATGCGATTTGAAAACCGTTTCAGCATCGGCTCAACCAGCAGGATCCCCTTTTCCCCAGACACGACGATGCCACGCACAGCTAGGCGCGGGTGCTCGGGTCCGTGGTGATGCACGGTTCACCATCATCCCCCTGCGGGGATGTCCATGCGGATGCTCGGGAACCCGCGGTGTCACCACTCACCGACGCCTGCAAGCTGCAGACGCCCCCCTGCGGGGAACGTTTCACGTCACTCCGTCCTGTGACGTCGTAAGAGTTCTCCGTGACGTCATAAGAGTTCTGGAGTTTGAATCAGAGCGGAGGGAAAACTTTTTCAACTTCGAATCCAAATTTCTTTGAAATAAATGCATCTTTCGCTCCCGGACAAGCGGCTACAAAGCCATGAAATGCCGAACTATCAGATTTTGCTAACAAAAAAATTTGATAGGGTTCTCCTCAGTGTCCCTTTAAGGCTTGCCCACGATAGCCCGTTGGCGGGGCATCAGGGCATTAAGACTACAGATCAAGTTCTGGAAGAATTCTATTGGCCGGGAGTGCAGGAGGAGATTAAGAGGTATGTCAGGTCGTGCGACTCCTGTCAAAGGACGCGCCCCAAAGGCCAAGTAGAGAAAGCTCCACTGGGACGCATGCCTCTTATCGACACTCCATTTGATTGGGTCGCTGCCGATATTGTCGGTCCGCTGTCACCCACATCGGTGAAAGGGAATAGATATATTCTCACTCTCGTCGATTTTGCCACGAGGTATCCCGACGCTGTGGCTCTGCCAAAGATAGATTCAGAAACCGTGGCAGAAGGTTTGGTGACGATGTTTTCCCTAATAGGTTTTCTGAGAGAGATGCTTTGTGATCAAGGCTCCTGTTTCACTTCCGAAATGATGACGGAGCTCAATGATCTCTTGGCGGTGAAACATCTCAGCACGACCCCTTACCATCCAATAGGCAATGGGATGGTGGAGAAATTTAACGGCACACTTAAGCAGATGCTGCGGAAGCTCCGTCAGGAGCAGCCCAAAACATGGGACCATTATATCGCTCCGCTTCTGTTCGCATACAGAGAGGTACCCGCAAGCGTGTCTGGGGTTTTCTCCGTTTAAGTTGATATTTGGATGACATGTGCGAGGACTGCTCGCAGTTCTCAGAGTGCTCTGGACAAGGGAAGAGCTGGGAGAAGACACGAAGACGACATATGGTTACGTTCTCGATCTAAGAGAACGTCTTGAGCAAACTATGAGAGCGGCACATCAAAATCTGTTGCGTACCCAGCAGTCCCAGACGAGATACTATGACAGGAACAGCAAGAAGCAGCAGTTAAGGGTTGGAGATTGTGCCCTCATTCTTTTGCCGATTATCCACAATAAAATCTTGATGAAGTGGAAAGGTCTATTCGTGGTTTCTGGCAAAAAGAACGACGTGTATTAGTGGATCGACATGGGCCACACTAAGAAGCTATTCCACATCAATATGCTCAAATGTTACGAAAAGCGTGCATCCCAAAAGACCGTGCAGGCGTCATCATCAATCGTAATCAAAGAAGGTGACTCAGAAGAACAACTGCCTACCCTTAGCACAGACCACGGTAAAGGAATTGAAGCCGTGCAGATTTCCACCCAGCTCGATGACAACAAACAGCAGGAGATTCAGAGCTTACTTGACACGTATGCAGACATCTTTTCCGAGATTCCCGGGAAAACTAATCTAGTGGAGTGTCAACTCAAGCTCTCGACTTCTGAAGTTGTGAATACCCCGCAATACCCGTTGCCTTTTGCCATGAAGGATGTGGTCGAAGAGGAGATAGACGAACGTTCAGACTTACATCGACTTTCGACGCATGAATGAAGTTCTTGTGTCTGATGCAGAGCCCATTCCAAGGACAGATGTAATATTTACCGAGGTTGGAACCAAGGTGTACTTTTCAAAATCTGACTTTGCTAAAGGCTACTGGCAGGTACCCTTGGAGGAAGCTTCGAGCCCGAAAACGGCGTTCTCTGCCCAATCCAGTCACTATCAGTTCGTCTATATGCCCTTCAGCATTAAGACAGCATAGGCTATCTTTACGCGCCTGATGCACATTCTATTACAAGGCATAGACGATATCGTTCATTACATCGATGATGTTCTCGTAGCGACCTCTTCCTGGGAAGAACATATGTGGACTTTAAACAGGCTATTTAGCAGGGTGCGCGAGGCCTGCCTCACGATCAAGCCGCAGAAGAGTGAAATCGGAGCCACTAACATCTCTTTTCTTGGACACCAGCTTGGAGAAGGGACCATCCGACCGCTGGAAAAAGTGGTGGAAAAGCTTCTCAACGTACCGCTTCCAAAGACGAAGAAACAAGTGCGTTCCTTCTTAGGGCTTGCCGGACACTACTGCGATTTCATCCCTGGCTATGCCGACAAAGTCCAACCGCTCGTGGAGTTAACACGCAAAAATGAAAGCAACCTTGCCTCTTGGACACCACAGCGGCAAGCCGTTTTTGACGAGCTCAAGAACGCATTAACATCCAGGCCAGTATTAAGAGCTCCAATTCTCAGTAAGCAGTTCGTGCTTCACACAGATGCTTCCGAGGTCAGCGTAGGCGCCATTCTCTTGCAGGAGCATGATGGAATCCTCCACCCGGTGTCATATGCGAGTCGACAGTTGTTACCTCGCGAATCTCGCTACTCAGCGATTGAACGCGAGTGTTTGGTGATAGTCTGGGCTGTTGAGAAATTCCACATCTTCTTGTACAGGACGTTCATCATTCAAACTGACCACCAACCCTTGCAGTATTTAACAAATATAAAGCACTTAAACAGCAGGGTACTACGTAGGAGCTTAACATTACAAGAGTATACTTTTCGTGTAGAGTACATCAAGGGCTCCGAAAACGTAGGCGCCGATGGCAAGAGTCGTTTGTAAATTGCCGGAGGGTAATGCCCAATGTTCAGAGCTGCTATCTGGTGTGTTTGCAATGGTTACCTGTGCAAATGTAGTCTAGGTGCGTCTATAAGTTGTTTATTTTTTCTTCGTGTTCCGGTTATGCATTGTTCAATATGTAAATTTTCACCTTTATGATGCAGACAGGCTTAAAGTTTGTGCCTGATGTTTTGTACGCTTTTTAGTTTCCCTTTTGCCAGATGTGTACTGTTTGACCCCATGTTCCCTCGTTGCGCGTTTCCATGTGCCTCCATGTGTCACTGTGTAAGGTGCCTTCGGTGATTTTGGCAGCGTTTAACTTATCTGTTTGCCACATGAACATAAATGTTGTGTGCACCAACGGTAGTTTTTTTCTGTGTGAAAAAACTTTTTCGAAGAGGGGGGCATATGTGAGGTGCACAAAAGATCCTCGGAGGATTTGTGAATGCGGTGCATTGACAGTGGTCCGTCGGACAGCGGAGCGGTGCGGGTGCCAGCCCAGCGTGGCGCGTGTGCTCGCGCGAATGGTGTGTGCGAGGTGACAGCGACAGGGAGCATGGCGAGCACGATGAGCGGAGAGCTGACGTGTCAGAAAAACGAGGTGTGAAGGAGACAGTGCAGCGGAGGTCGGGTCATTCAAGCGTGGAGGTGGCAGTCGTCGGACGTTCGGTCCGTGCTGCCGTGACCTTCCTTGGATCACCGGCGCAAGCCTATCGCGTTCCTTGCAAGACTGTGGAGGTGGCAGCCGATGGACTGAGGGTCCGTGCTGCCGTAAGGCACTCTTGGATAGCCTGCTTAAGCCTCCGGCGTTTCGTGATGCCATCGACGGGACCTGGATACGCTTGTTCTTTCTGTTGCTGGCAAGTTCTTCGGGCTGCTGGCGGGAGTCTACCGGCGTCTCCCTGTGTTCCTTTCCGCTAATACCACCTGGCTCCCTTCCGTCGCTTCCTTCGAGGCAGCGCCAGCGACGCGTCGCACTACAACCACCCGCATCCGACCTGTCTGCAAGACATCCCCGCTTCACCTGGGACGCTCGGTACCTGGTGAACACTTTCTTATATTTCTGTAGTGTTGCACGCATGTTGAGTGTGTGTTTCTCTTGGTGTTTTCCTTTCTTATTGACTCTTTTCCTTTAAATTATAAATGTGGCTTCGTTTTGTTTTGTTTAATCTCTTTGTTCTCTTGTTCGAACCTGCACGTGATAGTGTTCCCCTTCAGAAAGTCGGAGACGCGCTACCAATTCGCGACACCTACACAGCCAGCATGTCTGCAACGCGAAGATCACAGTGACATGGGAAGCCATGTTAACAAGGGATCCACATAGCCGGAATGTCTGCAACATGAAGATCACACTGTCTCATTGACTCAGCAGTTGACACACAATGCCAAGATTGAGGACAATACAATGTCTGCAATATTCAGCCTCCACCAGGACCAAAACAGCACGCTTGAAGTAGGCAGAAGGGTGCCGGGCATTCTGACACTTCGCCCCGTTATCTACTCGCCTGTTAGCAGCTGCACACTCAACACGTGGCCAGCCTCGCAGCTTCCCACGGGAGGTGTATTTATGGAGGTGTGCGTTTGTGGGCGTGGGGTTGGCCAATTAGGTAAGAAAAAG
The DNA here is from genome assembly GCF_052857255.1 of Amblyomma americanum. Classification (NCBI taxonomy): domain Eukaryota; kingdom Metazoa; phylum Arthropoda; class Arachnida; order Ixodida; family Ixodidae; genus Amblyomma; species Amblyomma americanum. Next base: position 166,794,106 of record NC_135503.1, read on the forward strand.
TACCTCACGCACTTCTGCTGCATTTTTCTTGCCAACTAGAAGTGTCGAGTGATTTCGGTTTCATTTCGGTTTCTGAGCACTGGGGTGTGCTATGATGTCACTCCCATGGTAGAGCAGCAACCCCGGTCACATGGGCCCCAAAAGTAGTGGGCACATTCGATTTTCAGTCCCGAACTGTCCGGGACTACTTGCGGACTCGAGTCTGGCGTACGATTTTCTCGGGCAGCCCGAAAGCTCCGCCCACCACACAGAAAGCTGCCTGCATCGCCATAGCAACGTGTTTGTTTTTCGCCTATGGCAGCCTGCAGACTACTTGGGGCAGCGAGGAAGGGAGCAAGGCAGCGCCATGCTGCTGGCCATATTGAGTTAGACTCTGTGCGCATTCTGAGTACTTCTCATGTTCCTGGAGGACGATATCGTGGATTAAACTTTCACATAAGCTTCGTAGCTGCTCTCTGAGCCACCATAAGACTTTTTACTCTTACATCTTCATTCTATTTTCTTGAAATCCACTACACACAGATGTATGTTTGGAGCTGCGAGCGCATATTATTTGCTCATGTCATGAAGAGGTTCTTGCTTCTTAAAACAGCACAGAGACAGGACGTAGGCAGAAGGGACACACAGCGCTTCTATAAAACAGTCCAACAGCCGTGCAGCCAAGATCGCTTCAAAATTGCTCTGGACAACTTTTCTGATAGGTCACGTTTTTGTTATGGTGTGTGCTCGGATTGCAATGGTGTGTCGCTGGCACTGTGTAACCGGTATGAAAACGTCGATGTGCAAGGCAGCTGTCACTTGAGCATCGTATGTCTTTTTCTGTTTGTTTACTGCCGAGTGTGTGGACCTATATGCCTTCAGTAAATGTTTGTGTGACGAATTGGTGACCAGACACAGCTTCCTCTGTACGTGGATGGTAGCTTTTACGAAAGAAGTGTCTTCGGTTGTGCACAACATGTGAACACCAGATCAGGAATTCAACTCCGGGGAAAGTGCCTAACTGGCCGAAGTGGTTTAAGGGACAGTTCGCAGTTGAGCTAACCAAGTTGGAATAAGCGTTGAAGTGACCTTTAGCCACATATTTACAAGAATCATATGTCACAATTTAGTTGCAGTTATTGCAGAGTGTACAATTCTCTAATGTGTGTATCATGTATCTCATTTTCATAAGCACTTCCCTAGATTAGATGCAAAAAAAAAGTAAGCTGAAGGTCATGCTTCTTAAAGTGAGCAGCTCATATGCTGTACACATGAAAATATGGTTAATCATAGTTCTTACAATGTGACAAGCATTAACTGTGATGTGACAAGCAATCTGTGTGTTATTTGATTATCGCACAGGAAGTAAATTTGTCTCTGCAAGCTATGCAAGCCGATTATATTAAAAAGGAAGTAGCTGCTTATTGCATCCACACGAGCGCAGACATATGGCCACTAAGGAAAGCTACATGAAGCTTTCTCAGAAGCTTCCCAGCTGTAGGAAAATTCACCCTTGTCCAGGGATCGAAGTCGCAGGACCACTGCGTATTCAGGGCAGACACTTGTTTGCCTTATTATGCCATTCTAACACAGTTTAAATTTAGAGCAGGCCTGCCTTAACAGGGACTCCGGAACAGCGGGGGGCACTTGCCCTCCCCCAACATTTCTCCAGAGGGGGCAGCGCCCCCCTTCCCCAAGTCTCCAACTTCTTGCACTCAGGTCAGATTCCTGAAAAACACTTCAACTTTCATCATCATCATCAGTCTGACTACACCCACTGCAGGGCAAAGACCTCTCCCATGTCTCTCCAATTAACCCTGTCTTTTGCCAGCTGCGCCCATCCTATGCCTGCAAACTTCCTAATCTCATCCGCCCACCTAACCTTCTGCCATCCCGTGCTACGCTTGCCTTCTCTTGGTACGCACTCCATTACCCTTAATTAAGGACCAGTGGTTATCTTGCCTTCGCATTACATGCCCTGCCCAAGCCCATTTCTTCTTCTTGATTTCGACTAGGATGTCATTAACATGCGTTTGTTTCCTCACCCACACTGCCCGCTTCCGGTCTCCGTTATACCTATGATTTTTCTTTCCATGGCTCGCTGCGTTGTCCTTAACATAAGCTGAACCCTTTTTGTTAGCCTCCACGTTTCTGCCCCATAGGTGAGTACTGGTAAGATGCAGCTGTTGTACACTTTTCTCTTGAGGGATATTGGTAAACTGCCATTCAGGATCTGAGAGAACCTGCCATATGGTGCTCGACCCCATTCTTATCCTTCTAGTTATTTCTCTCTCATGGTCCGGATCAGCTGTCACTACCTGCCCTAAGTAGACCTTCACCACTTTCAGCACCTTGTTGATAATTGTGAACTGCTCTTACCTTGCTAGACTGTTAACGTTACTTTGGACTTCTGAGTGTTAATTTTTAGACCCACCGTACTGCTCTGTCTGTCTAACTCATTGATCATGATTTGCAGTTCATCTCCTGAGTGGCTCAGCAAGGCAATATCATTAGCTATCGCAGATTATTTAAGTATTCTTTATTAACTCTTATCCCCAACTGTTCCCAATTCAGGCCTCGGAATACCCCCTGTAAACAGGCGATGAATAGCATTGACGAGATCGTGTCTTCTTGCCTGACGCCTCTTCTTATTGGAATTTCATTGCTGACTTTGGTAGCTCTGCAGTTTCTATATATATGACTTCCAATATTTTGACATAAGGCTCATCTATACCGTGGTTCCGCACTGCCTGTATGGCTGCTGAGGTTTCCACCGAGTCAAATGCTTTCTAGTAATCAATGAAGGCTATGTATAGGGGCTGGTTATATTCTGCGGATTTCTCTATCACCTGATTGATAGTGTGAATATGATCTATTGTGGAACATATGTTACGAAAGCTTGCCTGGTCATTTGGTTGATTAAAGTCTAAGGTTGCCCTGACTCTATTAGTGATTACTTTAGTAAATATCTTGTAGGCAAAGGACAGTAAGCACAGTGGGGCTGAGCTCGTTGGTTTCATAGCCAGCCTTAAAACGTTTTATTTTAGTAACCTAAACCAATCGTGTCCTGACAGAAATTGTTGATTGACTGAGCTCTGTTCATGAGCATGATTACTAGCATTGAAACAGCATGAACACTTTTTTAATGCAGTAGATCACTCCTCACGTACCTGTCTTTACATATAGAAAGTTGCCCATTTCAACTTAAGTTTCATATGCATTACAAATACACTTCTGAGCAGCAAAGTATGAACATATAAACAAAAAGTAAATAAAATTGAATAAGCATTTATATAAAACCTGAAACAAACAAACAACAAAAAACTTGAAAACCTGCCCCCCCCCCCCCCCCCTCGTAAAAAAGTTCAGGAGTTCCTGCGCCTTAGGCAAAGATCTTGAAGCTGCATTTGGAGCAATTAGGTATGCCTAAAGAGAACTGCCAGGCAAGAGATATATTACAAAGAACCAGCAAAGCAAATAACCAGTTAGCAACCCTTCGCCTTCCTTGAAGCATCATTGTTATCATTTGTTTCTCACTGTGAAAATGCAACAGTGAATGTGTCGCAACACTGTATTATTTAATTATGGTGCAGGCTAATAGATGGCAGGAAATCAGAGGCTGTAGAAGGCATTTGTCTTAGTGAATAGAACACCATGCTCATGGAGTGACAACATACAGCAGGGCCACACAGACTACGCATGCTCCTTTTTATGTTTTTCCAAGGAAGGTCAAGTCACTCACAACAGAACTCCTCACGCTTTTACTTGCAATCCAGGTTCTGTTTTGTTTTATGGCACTATAGGCTGACAGACAGCATCCAAGTAAAACATAGGTGTACCCAATTAATTAATATAATTTCCAGATAAACACACATGAAGATGGGATTAAAGGCAAGCACAGCTTGAAAAGACCTGGGTCTTCACAGAGATCTTGACAATATAGCCACACTAAGATATGCCGGCATGTGCATAGTAGCTACAAATTAGGAAGATCCCATCATCTCTGTTATTTATACTATACTTCCATGCATGATATAATTCACAAAATAAGAGAAAAGAAGGTGTATTGAATAAAATGAAAAAATTGGGAATCAACTAGCTGTTATGTGAATAACTCGAACTTTGAAAGTTTATTTTGAATGCTTAACTGCTAATTAAATAATTCATCACATGTTAGATATGTATTTGGCCTTTTAGATGGATCATTCCACTTAACTATTTTGTCCCATTAAAGTTTTCAGCAGCTGGATGAGCGAGTGCCATAATTCCTTCTTTCTCGATAAAGATAAGTGATCATATCTTTAAATATTTACCTGGTTAATCTCCCTTTAATGAACACAGCAAACCAAAAAAAAAATCCCCTGCACTCCTTGGTTTCAGTGACTGTTGGCTTCCGTCATGTATACTAATGATAAGTTAGAATGGAGCTGGCGCGAAAAAACAAGGACAAGCGAGACAAACAAAGACGAGCGCTCGTCTTTGTTTGTCTCGCTTGTCCTCGTTTTTCCGCGCCAACTTCTTCAGTATGCATTTCAACCAACTAGCCCAACTTTCTGCTCTCCTAGAATGGAGCAAGTGAGGAGGCCTGCATTACAGTGACAACCACAGTGCATGCAAGGATTTGGAAAGGCTGCAAGTAAGTTAAATTATTTTTTCTCTCAGCTTGCCGTCCCGGTTGGCTCAATTGGTAGAGTGACTGCTCCGGTGAAGCAGTGGCCCCGGTTTGAACCCCGGACCAGGACGAATTTTTCTTTAACTGCTAAGTTTCTGAGAAAGCTGTATAGCTTTCCTCTGTAGCCACGTGGCTGTGCTCGGGTGGATGCCAATGAACAATTACTCCCTTATCACAAAGTCAAAAAACAGTGCAGTGTGCTAATTAGAATAAACAGTAGCTAATTATTTTGACTACATCACTTACCCAGTTGGGAAATCAATGTAAATTCTGAAATTATGTGATCGATCTGTACTGTTAACTTAGCGCATCTTTGGGGCTGAAACCATCAAAATGTACACAGCCAATACCTTTTCCTTTGATTCACATGCCAAAGGGCGAATCTGCACAATAAAATCCTGAATGGTTATGCAGTACTACGGATCGGTAGAACGAGAAGTTGTATGCTATTGAATATTTCGCTGTGTCTGAAACCTCATGTCAAACATGCTATGCTTTTTCAATTGATGTGTAGGATTTGTTGATGTGGAGGATTTGTTCAACTCAATACCTCATCCTGAGCTTTTCTGCGCCGTTAAGAGATTTTACTGAAGATGCAGGGGCTGTGGGCTTCCAGAACATGACAGGGTTATCTACCGTCAATTTTTTAGAGCTTTTACGGTTTTACCTTTCATTCACCATCGCTACATTTAACAATCGCCAATTCATTCACAAATGAGGAGTGTGCATAGGCTCTTGCCTCGCGTCTCTTTTAAGTGACATATTTTTATCTACTTTTGACAAGCGCATTGAGGTGTCCCTTTACAACGCCTGCATGCAGAAAGTTTTTAGGTATGTTGACGACTACCTCGTGGTAATGAACGCCTCCGAGGCTCAGGATAGAGGTATTGGGGTGGGCGACATCCTGGACGTTTTTGTCAGCAACGCCTTTGGCATGAGGTTTATGCACGAACTCCCGCAGGATGGTAGCATCAATACCTTGATGTGCCTTATTTTCCATCAACGCACGTGTGCTAGCAGTATAAGCCACGGTCGAAAAAACAAATTCTTATTATCATTCGGCTCATTCCAAGCTCATAAAAAGAGGTATTGAAAAAAAGAAAAAAAAGGAAAAACTGGGGCAGACGTGCCGCCGTGTAAATGACAACAAGAAGAGGCCAGCCTGCAGAATAAAGCACACCAAAGCCCTTGTTAAATGTGAGGTTGGCGTGGTGTATAGAATTCCCCTCGCCTGCGGGAAAAGTTACATCGGCCAAACTGGGCGCTGTCTCAACGAGCGCTTGCTAGAGCACCGCAGGAATATGAATTCGGCAAGTGGCGGGGGCCATTTAGCTGCCCACATTCGTCGTTGCTTGCACAAGCCGGCATGCAAAGCGTTTTTGAAGGATACACGTGCACTGCGCAAGTTCGGCACACAGCGAAGCCGGGAAATTTTCGAAGCCCTGTGTATCTTGAATGAAAAAGATAATTGTGTCAGTGCCCCATCTGTCGAGCTCGGAAAAAAAGAAAATTGATTATTTACAGGCAAATGTCATTGTAGGTTCAGGCAGGTAAAAAGAAAAAATGTCTGCGATGTGCTCCTGTATGCAGTTGGTATGATTTGCTTTTGCTTTTGTTTAGTTTTGATGCATTCGTCATTTGTGCCAAGGCGTGTGTAGATATCTTTGAACGGTTAGTGGCGTTAGAGGCGCTTCTCTGTATATAAAAGTCCCGTAAGTGTGCAACAAATTTCAGTTGAAGTCAAGCGTTCGTGTTGTCTTCTCCCTTTGTCCTTGCCTCTTGCGCTGGTGCCATGTTTCATAATAATTGAGCAAAATGGTAAGTTCAACGTCAGGGCTTGCCAAGTACACAATCCAACCGTTCAGAAGTTTCTCATCTCCACCTATGCCCGAATGAGGTTATGCATTTACCTGCGTCAACTTGAAAAAAAAAAGTCAACGGCTGCGCAAGCAAAACATGTGCTGGAGTCAACTTACAGTGACACCGAAATTTTGATAGTGTGCATAAAGCTTGCATGTACTTTATATAACTTTTTTCTGGAGCATTTGCATATTTTTCGCATATTGTAATAAATGGATGCAGTGGTGTCGGAAAGCTTTTCTATCACTGCACTATACTTTATGTACACTGTTTCAGTGATTTCCGCATGTGGCTTTCTGTAATGGAAAAATAAATATTTTAATGCGACCCAAACTTTTTGCCAAGGTATGCAAAGTAGGCTGGAATTGTTCGATTTAGTGGGAGTTTTTACCGACTGTGCTTCCAGAAAATTTTTTTCATAGGTTAAGAAAATGATGTTCAGCGCAGTCCCGCTGCAGTGGCTCAGTGGTTAAGACGCTCGGCTACTAAATCGAAGTTCCCAGGTTCGAACCCGACTGCGGCGGCAACATTTCGATGGAGGCAAAACGCAAAATGCGGCTGTGTGCTGTGCGATGTCAGCGAACGTTAAATGCCCCAGGTCGAAATTATTCCAAAGCCCTTCCCTACAGCACTTCTTTCTCCCTACTCTACTGCTTCGCCCATGGCACGGTTGAGGTGTCCTCCTAAAAGAGAGCGGCAGTTACTGCACCTTTCGTTTCCTATAACCACAGTTACAATTTTTAAGGCCCGATAAAATGCCAGCTTTACGTGAAAAGGTTTCGTAAAATATGCTATAATATTGGATGTTGCAAATACATTACAAATACCCTTTAGCATCGTTTATGTGCACGTGCGTACGTACTCCCGAAGAATAACTGCTTTATAAAAGGCAGCCACAGAGGTCCTTGACTTTGCCAAAAGTATAACACTTCACCATTTGAGTCATCTGCCTTCTATTTATATTGATACGTGTTGCTCCGTGGGCAAAACATTATTTTCAAGGAAGCGCATTCGGCCCCAGTGTGCGACCAAAGCGTGATGAAAAGAATGGGCACAAATATGCCAGAAGCCATAGCAACTGACACACGCGGTTGTTCCGACCCTCCACGGAGTGGCAGAGGGGAGCATGGAGGCACCCAGCTCCGCCTGCGAGGCTGCTCTTGCTGATTGTACCACATGAAATGAAAATTGGCTCTGAGGAAAGGAAATGAACAGTCTCGCATATCTAGTGGACACCAGAACGGAACCTGCCTGTGCAGTAAGGGAAGGGATAAAAGAGAGAGAGAAAGAAAAAAGGAAGACAGAGGTGCTGTAGTGAAGGCCTCCCAAATTTCTACCACCTGGGAATCTTTTTAACCAGCACTGACATCACATAGCACACGGGCGCCTTTTGCCTTTCCCCTCCATCAACACACGGCCGCCGTGGTCAGGATCGAACCCAGTTATTTCAGCTCAGTAAACGAGTGCCTTAACCACTAAGCCATCACGGCAGGTGATTACGATATCTTCTGTTCACTTTTACAGCAAAGCTGTATACCTCTACCGTCCAAGGAAATTTTCGTGTCGTCGTCAGCAAAAAACCCCAGGAGTGGAAAAGTGGCCAACAGCATAGAAATCGTATATTTACTGATCACAAAGGAGTCGTAATGTAAAAAAAATGAAGAAAAAATATAGTGAAAATTAAAAATGAATAAAAACGAAAAATACAGCATAGAAATCATACTGATCATTAGCAGTGCTAACATAAAAAATAAGGAAAAAATATAGAAAGGATAAAGATAAATAAAAAACACTTCAGCTTGGTCTTGAGTTGCCAAGGAGTCCACAGAACACCATCCTCCATTGGCACACCACCTTGCCCATTGGATAATTTAAGGAAAGGAAATGGCCTGTTGCCTGTCCATATATCTTGGTGGACACCCGAACTGCTTAGTGGCACCCAAAGAACATAAGGCAAGGAAAATGAAATGAAAAAAATTGGTTTTAAGGAAAGGAAATGAGGGCTGTCTCACATATCTCCCAGGACACCCAGGGCAGAAATATCCTTGCCCACAATTACAACTGCGCCTTCCAGTAAACATTAGGTTTGCAGCTGCTTCCAAGGGGTTGACGTCACTCCTGTGAAGTGCAAACAGCATAATCTATGATAACGGTGCCTGCAAACATGCCACGCAGGTTCCTTCTCCCCGCATGTGTTTCCCGGTAACGATTATGGTTGCTTCTTTCGTGTTGTTGTCGTAAGCAAAAAACGCCAGGCTAAAAATTGAATGCAAACAGCATAGCTTCGCTGTTCACAGCGTGGATTGGGGCCACATTTTTTTTCCTGCAGCTACTTTAGCAAACAGTCCGTGTGTTTGCTAAATGAATGCTTTAAGATAATTCTACAGTATTCGGAATTTACTGCGCAAGTACAGAATTCCACCAGGAATGTGCCCATGACAACGACTGCACCTCAGCACTACTTTTGTGTACACTGTAGCCTAGGCAGCAATTGTGCGTTCGTTTGGCATTAAATGTACTACGTTCGACTTAGGATGAACTGTTTCTTCTTTTCTGTGCCAGTTGAACATTTAATTATTTACGCAGTACAATAACTCAGCAAGAATCGCCGATGAAAGCAAGTGCCAGCCTGGGGACCGCTTCATAGCCAGATTGTTGACACCGCGTAGGTCCAGCATTTCTCACTCGTTGCAAATGCTTTTTCTGATATGTCCAATACTTGACTTGAAATTGCTTTGTCTAGAAATATGTTTTCCGCCCATTTGCAATAATTAAAATGTCTTAATTAGCTGCCCACATGTGACCACTCAATGTATTTGAGTCCTAAGATGTTAGCAATCCTCAACTTTAGGTCAGTGTTGTCAAAACAATGTTCGATGACCATTTGTATTCGCTAAAACTTTTGAACTTGCACTCCATAATCGTAGCACATACGAAACCATTGGACTCGCTAGGCCTATTCATACCGCTGGTGAGTCAAAGGGTGAACATATGAAATGCAGTCGCTCGTTTCGCTTATTCGTAGTACAGAGAAGGTGCAGGCAAGAGCAACTATAGTCATTGTCTCATCTACATGAGGGTTTCCCTCGGCCCCCCATGTTGGTGACGGCTGGTGCGTCAGCAACAGCATATTTGCCGATCAGCACACCGACCGACTGCGAGTCACCGCACAGTGCCTAGGCGATGTCACACGTAGCCGTCCATAGCACGTCACGTTACTGTGTTGTCATGTCACTACTATTCACTGATATTGTTCCCACGGCTCTACATCACCAACTAAAGTGGTAGTGATAGGTCAGGATTGTGAGAAAGAGCATTCAGAGGCTCTTTGAAGCTGAATTAAAATATATTTTAAGCATCTGTTGCATCTAATACTTTACCGTGGGTGACCTTACACATGGAGGAAGCCCAAAACAAGCCTCTTATAGCCTCAAAATTTGATGTCTCAACCCCTTTAATGTGATCCACCTGCAGTGTTTACAGTATCCATGCAGGTGAATCATTTATTTTGTAAATAACGAGATTGTAATGCATCATGGCGAATTACACAACACGGTTTTAATGTCTCGGGGCTGCTTATTATGTTTTAAATGCGGGATCATACATAAGCAAACGGTGTGGGTTTGTTGTGCGTACGATCTATCCAAGATCACCCGCACATAGTCCTAAATGTTATATCAAATGTGCTAAACACACCTATTTTATTGTACACATTACAGGCACACGTGGTATTGCCATGCAAATGCGTCAATGACAGGCAGCCATTAGATAGGCAGCTCTTTTCAAATAGTTGCAACAGAAGGACCGCTCGGGATTAGTTTTTTGCCACACCTGGCCATGTTTCTATAGTGCCTAGTATTCTGCACAAGGTCAGATTAAGGCTTCACTGTTCTAGCATTCTGCACAATATTTTGATTCATAGGACCACTTCACTATTGATTGCAATAAAGTAAGTTTTCAAATACGTACTTTTTTATTCTGCTGCATAATAATAGTGCATAATAATAATAGTGCTAGATAATGGGCCTGAAGGTATTGTGATAGATAATTACAAAAAAATACAGGATGACCACCACAAGACACAAAGTGCTCTGTGTGCTGTGACATTTTTGCCCTCTGTTATTCTTTACTAACATGTGCATCACGTAAAAGTGTTCCACCAACTGGCTACAATTCTAACTTTTCTACCTGCTACGACTCCCCTTATGGCCGGTGCGCGTGAGGCAGCTGACTTGTCAAAGACTGTCCGGCATGTGGTGCATAACTCTCTCAATGCCCAATGGAAGAGAGACAGGGCCCAGTCAACACCCGAGTGCTCACCTGGGTGCTCTTCTTGAGAACCTTGTGGCCGTTGATGCGGATGCTGCCGTTGTAGATGCCCTCGAGAACCTTCCTGCACACACAGCACAGTGGCGCATACTCTCACCTCATACGATGATGGCAGCCATTTCGGTGACATCCCTTAATGACTAGCTGCTAGTGGGCCAATGAAATTAAGGCTTTACCAAGCTGGCAATACTGATCTTGGATTATGGCATTCTAGCCGATATCAAAATGCAAACAGCATTTCTGCGAAGCTTTTAAGATCAGGCTGCTTGAAAGTGCAAAAACGTTCTCTTCAAAGAGAAGCAGTGATCTGCTGAGTGCTGCGTCTGTTTTTGTGCGAGAATTCTTGACAGCGGTGCCACTCCCCCCCCCAGCTGCGAGGCACCCAAGGGGATGTCCCAGAATATTGTGGAGATGCTCATCACATACAACGTCTGCTCAACTATATGGGAAGAATTTGGTGAGCAGCTGGAAAGGTCCGGTGCTATCTATGAGGAGAAATGAGAGATATCGAGAGCAGTTTTGAGCATTTCAAACTGGAAAAAAATGACGGTCGATTCGCATAGTTAGCCCAAATGTGAATTAGGGACGCTAGCACTGTGCAGCCATTATTGTGCATTATTTATTGTGGTTATGCTTTGTTATTCATGATACTGCTATGTGATCGAAGTGTGTTGTGTGCGTCTGCATAGCATGGATAAAGCGCAGTAGATGCATGACGCATTATTTATTACAGTTGTTCTACGCATGCATATCAGCCACGGCTACACTTAAAGGTTACAAAGACTTTCTTGTGATCAGTAAAGTACCGTATTTTCTCGAATGTAACGCGACCACAATTGTAACGCAAAGGTAGACTTTGGGCGTGCGACAGAAAAACTGAAAGAACCCGAATGTGACGCAAGGGTCAAAGACAACTTTATTGAAATACAAGCCAAACAGGCATTCCTATACACCCTCATCCTCACGGCAGTTGTCGCCGTCACTGTCATCACCACAGCTTAACTCTTCTTTGTCACTAGCTGCCTCCCACAGCAGGTCGTCCTCGCTTCCGTCTAGAGCATTTGAAATTGAGCATTTCTTAAATGCGCGGTAGCCCAAATCATGAGGCAGCCCGTACTAGGCTGCTGAAACCCAGTGGGCAACGGTAGACGCGCTTGGGCATTTCAGCCTACCTGCAGGTGTTGATCCGCTTTCAGTCCACCCCCAGTATAATTGTCACAAGCGATCCTTGAAGGGGTTGTTCATGCAAACGTCCAGAGGCTGGAGAATGGAGGTCATGCCACCCGGTATAACAACGAGATGCGCTCGGTCACGCTGTAGATTTTGTTTGATGCCGGGTGTCAGGTGACCTCGGAAAGAGTCCAGAACCAATATTGCTTCCGGATGCAGCAATGCGCCTGGCCTTCGGTCCCACACGCTTTGAATCCAATCTATGACAAGATTCGAGTCCATCCAACCTTTTTCGTGACAGCGCACAATAACGTCTTTTGGGAAAGTTTCCTTCGGGATCGTCTTCCGGCGAAAAATGATGAATGGAGGGAGCTTGTGGCCGTCAGCCAAACATGCCAGCATAACAGTAATCCAATTTTTTTCGCTGCCTGTGCTTCTAAGGCAAACTTCATGCTCACCAGACTTGTGCACTGTTCTGGACATAGGCATGTCCAGATACACGGGGGTCTGGTCGGCCGATGTGTCCAAGTGGCATGTTGGTAGAGCGACGAAGACCGATGGCGTAGCGCTGGAACTCTAGAAGTTTTGAATCGAAGTCCCCGGGCAGCTTCTGGCAAATAGAAGTCGTGCGTCGAAGGGAGAACCCGGCCCTTCGCATAAACTTCTGCACCCAGCCTCGTGATGCCTTAAACTGGTTTTGGGTCAAACTCGTGTCCCGCGCAAGCTCCTGTGCTTTGCACTGAAGCATTTCAATGCTTACTCCAAGTAGTCGGGAACGTTGCTCACTAATGAACTCTGCAAGGTGACGCTCCAACTCCGGGAAGCGGCCTTCCTTGGGCCCCCGAAAGCCTTTTCGCAGGCTGTTGCAGTTAAACAATTCCTCGCGATGTTTCCTCCATCCCCTGATCGTCGATTCGTTGACGTCCAGACGTCTTGCAGCCGCTGAATTTCTCACTTTCTCAGCAAGCAGAATAGCGTTGCGCTTGAAGCCAGCTGAGCGCGTGAGCACGACATTCCGCTTGAAGACAACTCGACCGTTTGATGGGGATAGGCCTAAGATTCGAAGCACGGAACGCACAACTACACGCACTGGCACCAAACACGAGAAAGAGCGAACAAAGCGCGCTGCTCCACGCCCTGCTGCCTGCTAGTCACGCGGCCACGTTTTGCATCAGTTGCAAGGATTAACACACAGATGGCGGTGGGATCGCTCGCTCCTTTGCTGGCGTCTTCGCGGCAACTGCGAGCTCTTGGTGCCTCTGAGATGGCAGTTTCATTTTCCGGTCATGGAGGCCACACAACCTCGCTACAGGTTGCGAGCATTCGTCAAGAGGTGGCGCCCTCTCATCGCGCCAGTGACCCTAGCTGGCGTCGACTCTTGTTGGCATGTTCTCCCTAGCGTCGATTTTTTTGTGTGTGTGTGTGCGATTAGGTTGCCGCTTTGTCCTAGTAGTTGTGACCTGTGGTTCGCGTACTGGTTGACCGGTGAGTTGGAGTGCGTGATTTTGAATGACCAGTACGATCAACGCACACGTTTGACACATGAAATGATTTTAATAGTGTGTGTTTGGTGCTCTTCATAGCGTTTTTAAACCTAGTATTCGATTGTAACGCGGGGGGTGACATTTCCTTTCTACTTTCGGTAAAAAAACTCTCGTTACGTTCGAGTAAATACAGTAGTTACACGCACATCAGAAATCGCACATTTCATCTGATGCACTAAATCTATACAACCATTTCACTGCGTAGTAATCAAATTCTCAGGTGTAATCAGATGCAAATTAGACAAGGTGACCTATAGGCAGGTTGCCCACAACCTGGCGACAGGTTGCCGCCTGTTCATGGGAGAACCAGGACAAATGGCTGTTCTGTGAATGTGAGCTAGTGCACTAAAAAAAAGCAACAAACTAATCAAAAGAGAAGAGAAAATCACACACTAATACCGCATTTACACGGGCGACCTTAACCACAGTTAAGGTAACTACGGTTCCCCGTAACTATAGTTAGTTGCGCTCACACGGCAGATGGCACTGCAGTTACGCCACCTAACCACAGTTACCTAAACCGAGCTTCCTGACCACCGTTTGTACCTTAACCGACAAGATGGTGGCGCCCGTGGCAGCAGCAACATCGAACGACTCGTCCTCCCAGAGTTGTGTCAATCTGGCTTGATTCAACAACCGCGACCCTGATACGGCCCTGATACACATCTGACACGGATCCAACACGGTAACACACTCAACGCTCGGATATATGCTGTGATTGTAGCGGAACTGAACGCCGGGCTGCCGCCGGGACAAGGCCCATACACCAGCAAACAAGTGAAGCTGAAAATGGAAAACCTCAACAAGAAATAGGGTAAGTGCTACCTTTACCGAGCGATGCTCGTGCCATCGGGTTCTTGGCGCTGTTTTCATAGTGCAGCTGAACTGCTTAAGTCAGCCTCGCATGTGCGACAGTAGCATGTGTTGTCGCTGGAGCAACGTGTCGATTCTCTTCGCCGTCGTCGCACAGTTCTTGAGAATGCATTGTTGAGGTAGTAAGGACTCGAGAGTAATGTCCTCAGGCAGGAGCAGCATGCAAACTTCGTCTTCCTCGTTACACATGTGTTGTTCGTCATTTTTATTTGCAAATTGCTAGCTGCAGCACTGACGGCATTGCTGTACGCGTCGCTATTTCTGGCCACCTGCTAGAGCAACAATGTAGTTAATTGATGTAACAGTAGCTTGGTTTGGGCTAGTTGGTAACAGTTCTTAGAAAACATAGCGCAAAAAGGACACGGACGACACAGAAGTAGACAGGACAGGCGCTAACTTGCAACTTTATATTTCGAAAAGCCACCACGTCTAATATATAGGAGCCGATCACCACCATCAAGCGATGAGCATGCGCAAAGAAGAGCACAATCAGGATTACAGCATGTGAAAAATAAGCAAAAAATTTACGATAAAATAACAAAATGAAAGCACGGTGCCGGGGGAAAGCTTACATGGGGCAGAGAAAACTACTGCCCGTAGTCCTTCTACTGGCAGTGTGTGAAAGCCTTCTGCAAAAGCTGAAAGCCCCCAAGGTTTCTTGTAGTGAGCAGGGGAGTGAAGAGATAAAAGGCAAGACTCCTGTCCAGGTAATACCATATTATCATAGGTTTTCACATAATTTCAAGAAGCTGGCAGCGCGTTATAATGTACAAGTAGTTTTCTCTGCCCCATGTAAGCTTTCCAAGGTCTGCACTAAGAAAATGGTAAAACGAGATGACTGCACAACGAAACATCAAACAAAGTTTACGGAATGTAAGGCGAACGTTGTGTACAGAATTCCTATCAGTTGCGGGCGTCATTACATTGGGCAGACAGGAAGATGCTTCAATGACAGGGCCAGAGAACATAGATTATGCGTACGCAACAAATCAGGAAGTAACCTGGCCGACCATTGCAAAGCATGTGACACAGAGCAAAAGAGTGGATGCTATCCAAAAATAGATAAAACAGAATTCTTAACATCAGCTAAAGGAAAAACGGAGCGTGAAGTCATGGAGGCGTATTTTATAAGAAAAGCTGGGAAAAAGTGCGTCAGCGCACCTTCTATTCAATTACTGGACAGTGAAGTTGAATTCCTTGATGGCTATCTGTAGGTGTGAACCATATGTCAAGAATGTTTATGGTGTTGTGAACTGGAACGGTTCCGCTTTTCCTTTGGGTTTTCCTGCTGCTTCTATTCCTTGGCATTTTATTGACTTTTACTTCAGTTGTTATTTCCTTTCTCATATTTGCATCCCCCCTTCGTTGTTTTAGCGTGGAGCCCTCTACACTCGTGTTTTATACTTCTGGTTTTATCCTTTTTCTGTTTAGGTCTTTCTGTATTTTTTCATATACATATATTTTATTGTTTCCTAGTTTCAAACTTTTTCAATTTTTTTTCATTTGATTATGCATAGTATCACAGCCCTTATCTGTTTTTGGCCTAAATTTCTGCTATCTTTTACTTCCATTGCCATGCCCATAAATGTAGTTTCCCCATTGTCATTCTGTCTTTCTTCACCACATGCTTGTCTCAGTGTGGAGCCTTGTACACTCCCCTCATCTTTTAGTCGATCTGTTTATCTCCCTTTTTTGCCGCGTTATTTGTTTGGCTCTTAACACTGACAAGCTTGTAAAGCGCTTTTTGCAGTAAGTTTCAGTACACGATGTCTCTTTTCTTTCAGTGTTCCCCGGCACCATGCTTTCATTTTGTTATTTTATCGTAAATTTTTTGCTTATTTTTCACACGCTGTAATCCTGATTGTGCTCTTCTTTGCGCATGCTCATCGCTTGATGGTGGTGATCGGCTCCTATATATTAGACGTGGTGGCTTTTCGAAATATAAAGTTGCAAGTTAGCGCCTGTCCTGTCCACTTCTGTGTCGTCCGTGTCCTTTTTGCGCTATGTTTTCTTAGTTAATTGATATTCTGGATTTATTTCATATTTCTTTACCAGGCTTCACTGTGTACTAGCAGCATTTGTGAAGTAGCATACACAGTGCAGCCTGGGAAAGATATATGAAAGAAATAAATCTAGAAATTAACCAAGTAAGATATTGCTAGAATGACAATAGTTAAACCATAATGCACAGTCGTGGCTTCAATTGCAAAGCAGCAACTAGCTGGATGTAGTTCAGCCACATTGCAAATGTAAATTGCATGCATTAATTTCAGCAGTACCTGTGCATATGCATTAGACACTTATCTATGAAATTTTATTCTTGCATTGAGAATGTCAGTACCTGTGCATATGCATTAGACACTTATCTATGAAATTTTATTCTTGCATTGAGAATGTATACAGTGAAGCTTAATCCACTGAGAGAAATGCTGTGATCACAACCTTCAAATGTTTTTTTAGCAACACATTTAATAGCTCACATCATTTTTATTTGTCCAGGCACCTGAGATGGACACGCACTTCAAATGGGTCACCTGGTGTGTCATGGATTTTCTACTGGCAGCTCCAGTTTCCTCGGCTGCCTTCCCATCAACGATGATGTGCGAGTCGAGGAAAGTTTAGAGGTAATTTGTGATTTATACCATTGCGTGTAATCTGTCGTTCAGATCACTTCAGAATTCTATTGCTGCTCATTTCTCAGTGCGGAACTTATACTCATTATAAAATGCTGGCCAACAATAGGTAATAAAGAACAGACCCGAGCACTTGTGTAAACCACTCCCACAAACATGGGCACTGGCCTCCACGTCTACATTTTTGCCTTGTGCTGTTGTTCTTTGTCATGAAACGTGAACCAACTAGCCAAGCAACTCCCACTGCTCGTCCATAAATCCTTGTTTTTTTTCTAGCAATTCTACATATTGGTAGTTAGCTGATTGTCTCCCCATATACTTAATGTTACCATGCCAGAGCAAAGACCGCTTTGTTGTACAAGGAATTCAATGTGCATTGCTGGTGTAGGTTACGTCCGTTTTATTTCGGGTGGGAATCATGTCAAACGGCACACACTGCGGATGGATACGACTTAAGTCTTTAGTAAGATAAAGTTATGGCACGCACCAGAATTTCAAGGCCATTATTTGTGTGATAAATTAATATTGCTAGTGCTGTATGACAATTCATCTTTCACACCTGTGCCTCTGCAGCCTCACCTTCATCCTTCTCTCTTGTTGATACTCATCTTCGTCCATTGATTCTATTAGCAACTGGGCTTGAATACAGTGGAGTAATACAGCAACCTGTGGATCATAAGCTGTTATTGCGAACTGTTGTTTCTCTACAGGGACACTGAAGGGAAGTAGCAAAGAGATAATAAATTTCTATGCAAACTTCGTCTTCCTCGGTACACACGTGTTGTTCGTCGTTTTTATTTGCAAATTGCTAGCTGCAGCGCTGACAGCATTGCTGTACGCGTCGCTATTTCTGGCCACCTGCTAGAGCAACAATGTAGTTAATTGAAATTCTGGATTTATTTCATATTTCTTTACCAGGCTTCACTGTGTCCAAGTAATTCAATAAAACAAAGTGGTGGGCTAGTTGGTGATTCATACTTGGAATGAACGACAGCGTAAAAAAGGACAACCACAGAAGAGAAACGTTCTTTGTGTCGTGTCCTCTTCTGTGGTTGTCCTTTTTTGCGCTGTCTTCGTTCGAAGTATATAAGTAATATCTGTATTGTATTGCGTTTTTGTCTATGAGCTCTTTGTGCATGCTTTCTGTATTTATTGCCATTTCACATAAAACACGTTCAATTGCAGGTTCAATGCTGTCTATTCCTTCTTTCTGTATCATCCCATTTTTCGTGCTGTTTTTAAGCCTTGAATGATAAACCAACTGACCCAGCAATCCTTCCTTTGGAACAATTGGACAGATTGGGGGGGGGGGGGTGGGGTGTAGAGTTAGCTACTCCCACAACCATGGGCATTAATGGCAATCGGGAGCGGAAATGCCACTTGCGTCTTCAAATTGCAGCGCCTAGATGTGCCAGAGTTCGCACCTCACTTTCCATGTACTTCTGTTCAACTCAACCTCATCAGCTCGGTTTACCCTTGGTAAACCATGCCCCACATGCTTGCAAATGTTTAACATATTGCTTGTTATTGACATTGATCAGTTTGGTATACTGTCTTGTTCAGCTGTTCATTCATTTATTTATCTGTACATACTGCGAGCCATAACTTTGGCACAAGCATGAGTGGCACACAATTATAAAATCCATAAAACCATTAGCCGCAACAGCCACAAGTCACTTAAAGGACATAAAATCCAACATTCATCACAACACCAACACTAGGAGCCGTACAAAAATTCTCCAACTCCTTCACAAAATATTTCGAGTCACATAAACCTAAAGGAAGGCGATCGCACTCCACAACAGTATTCAGGAAAAAACTGAACTGAACCCATTGGTTCATGTGGAAGTTGGGGCTAGGGAATGCTGATGTACATGTCTGGAACTTCATATATCTATTTAGTAATGTTCAGGAAAACAAAAATTTGAACCGCTGCCTTCTTTCCAGTTTGGCCATCACAAGTTTGTGTTTTTCTAATATATTGTGGAAGCGGATGATTACTCTCTTTTCTGAGATAATAACATGCTGACTTGTATGTTTCATCATGTGCAGCTGCCAGTTGTTAATGAGGCACTGGACGGCTCAGAAGTGCTCCTGTCATGGGAGGACAGCCTGCCTGAAGCAGAAGAGACGACCTCTCACAACTTGCGGCCAGCGCCCCCATTTGCAGTGCCAGTGCTGCAGTACCTGTACTGCAAAGCACAGGCAACAACAGCAGCGACACAAGCAGAGCCAGTGCTGGCGTAAGCAGCAGTGCCACAGCAGGGGCAAGCAGCAGTACCGGTGCTGGCACAAGCGCCAAAAGAAGGAAACCCTAAAAGAGCCGCCACAAGCGACAAAGATCTGCTATAGAGCAGCAGTTGCCATCCATAAAGGAGAAAGCGAGGCAGCAGCAAAGGCCGACCGCAAGGCACACAACATGCGCAAGATAATGGTGCGCCTCCGGAAGGAAGCGAATGCCATAAATGCAAGCATGCTGCAACTGCTTGCAAAATTTCTAGACAACAAAGAAAATAATGAATCACTCAATAAAGAGTGATCAAAACAGCTGGAAGTTATTTGATATTACAGCATGTGATGAGACGAAAGTTCTTTTACTGCTGAAAGTTTTGTGTTGTGTTTTGTGTTGTGCTTGACAAGGTACCAACAAATTGCTGATTGGCAATGTGGCAAGACGATGGCCAGTTATACACGAAAATTATAAGCAAACAGCAAGTGATAGAATAGCTGCCAATACGCAGACCATGTGACACAAACACAACAATGAAAAAGGTAGTACAATGGCAATGAAACAGCAACATAAACAGCAGTGCTCAACAAGAATAAATCATATAAAAATGGAAAGCTCATGCTGGCATTTTACTATCGTCTGTGAGCAGAACTGTTTGAAGAAAGAGATTTGTTTACAGGAAGTAATGAAATCTTCATTATTAGTTCATTAGAGATGGTTGCATGTACGTGAAGGTTTGGTTGTCATAAGGAATACTAGTAGTTGGTACGAACCACTTCGTTTTGTAGTTTAACAAGAACCAATAATTAACATTAGCTATATAATGCAAGACTATTTTCTGAAAGCCTGGCCATGACAGCGGCTTTTCAATGGAAGTGTAAAGCAAGACACTCGTGTACTGTGCAATGTCGGTGCATGTTAATGAACCCCATGTGGTCGAAAATTCTGCAGCCCTTCACTACGGCATCACTCATAGCCCAAGCCGCTTTGGAATGTTAAAACTCCATAAACCAAACCTATTTTATGAAGAACATGTAGGTTACGAAAATTACACTAGTTGTAACCCTCATAACCTTCACCCCAGTAGGGAGTATGCATCATGCGCGTGCAATGGTAGCCATTTAAGGTGAGCCGAACCCAGAGTCTGCTCCTTCAATAATGTGTGCGTAGCTCTGTTCAGGGCTGTTCCCTCTCGGTAGAGGTGTCCTTCTTAGCTGCTCTTGAGTTCCCCACGGACTGGGTTCTAGCTCAAGGCAAGGTGCTTGCCCAGGGCGCCCCGACAGCCACACCTGACATCTCTTCCCGGTTGCTTGTGCACACCGGCTGAGGCCGCCTTTCATCAGCGCTCTGTACCACACCAAACTAGCTTGAATCACAGCGGTCACTAAGCTGCTCACAAATGTTGTATAGCCCACAAGCAGCACGGATCACATAACTGACATTGTGGATGTCATACTCAAGGCCCTTCAGCACCATTCTAAAGCGTGCCTTGACACATCCAAAAGCATTTTCGACAAAACGTCTGGCACTCGGCAGCCAGTAGTTAAAGGTCTGTGAGGGGGGCCGAGAGGCACCTGGATGGAGTACAGCTTCATCAGGTGCGTCTGCAAGGGAAAATGCTTGATCATCAAGAAGAATTGTGCCAACTCCCACACCTTCAATGAGCTATGTTTCTTGTCGGAACAGCTCACTAGCCAGAGTAGCTGGCAGTCGAGGCTTCTGAAACAGTGCCGGGTCATTGTTCCTACCAGGCTCCCAACATTCGTGCATAGGAACCTGTATGTGTGGTCGACGACAGCAAGTAGAGCGACACTGTACCACCCCTTATGATTGTATTATTCAGCAGCCTCTTGCTTTGGGGGGCACATTTCGATATGACAGCCATCCACTGCACCGACACCTTGAGGGAAACCACAGACTGCTGTGAATTTACACATGTGCTCGTAAAGCTCAGCTGGTGTTGGGAAATGCACAAATCGTGCTTCCAACTACTCCATTACCACGCCGGAAAATTCGGAAATATTAAATTAACGCAGTGACTGCTGTGAATTTACACATGTGCTCGTGAAGCTCAGCTGGTGTTGGGAAATGCACAAATCGTGCTTCCAACTGCTCCACAACCACGCTGCAAAATTCGTGAAATATTAAATTAACTGACGCAGTGCTCACGCCAAACAAGTTGGCAGCAGTCCGCTCTTCTGCTGATGTTGCGAGGCGGTACAAGCCGATCGCCACGCGTTTCTCCAGCGGAATCGCTTTCCGCATGTTGGTATCTTGCCGGCTCATGCTTCCACAAACAGCCACCGTGTACCGGAATGTGCCGCGGTTGATCCGAAAGTTTTCTCGGAGTCCGCTGTCCGGAAGGTGCGGAAGCGTGGTCTCGTAACACGAGTCTGGGCGCGCGTACGCCGACAGATCACGGACGGACAGGTGCGCCACCGCCAACAAAAAGAGCTTCGGACGCCCCCGGTGTCACTTCCTGGTCTCTTCAAGCATGACAATTTCAGCGCTCAGCGCCAGCATCTGTACGCGCAGGCGTTGTAGCACGGCCTGATGCGCCACGAAGGCAGCCCAAAATTGAGCGTCCCCCTCGTTCACGACAGGCCTGCTAAGGGCCAACATAGGCTTGACACACAAGACGTCCAAAGGATCTTAACTACACAAGCACAGCACTCACTGTGAAAGAAAAGCCACGAAAATAAACAACGATAGCAGTGAGCAGTGATGCGTCGCAGCGAGCAGTCACGGGGAAAAGAGGCTGAAGTAGCCAAAGTAGAACGCGCAGTCGGCTACGAAGTCGACTGTGATCATTGTTTAGAACTTGTTTTTAGATTTCAGCTAACGACAACCACAAGCACAAAGAAAAAAAAGTTTTTAAGCCGGCCTTAGCACAAGAAACAATGTTTTTCCTCTTATGTGTTCTTTTCAACGTAGCCCTGTTTAAGAATACGCCTGAGTGGGCGACGTTTTAACTCCAATGAGGCGAGTATCACATGATCTGTTTCGTCGCACTAACCGAGATGGCTAAACTGTGTGTAAGCGCGGCGAACTGCAGTTAACCCTAACCGTGGTTAAATGCCTTAACTGTAGTTAAGCTTAACCACGGTTAAGGCTGCCCGTGTAAAGAGGGTATAAGGAATGTAAATGAGAACACAAAAAAAAACTGGAGGATCACAAAATGAGACAGAACAGTGAAATGGGTACATTGGTTCATCTCTATTGGGAAAAGTCGGTGCACATCCATGCCATGCCATTTTCCTTTGTTTGCATTCTTGTTTGTTGTTCATGCAGTAGTCTTTTCCAATGAAGTGGGGATCACAGCAAACATGCAGTAATGAGCACCCTTAAATACGATTGGAATCACAGGTGTGAGACAGCAAGGAAGTGAGGACCTAGCAAACAGAGCAATAATGAGTATGTTTCATTTGTCTGCCGTTCTTTGTGCATGTGTTTGTGTGTTCTAAGCACCGGCAGGGTTTCTGCACAATGACCTCATGAAAGTTGCCTGTCAAGTTGAAAGCACCACGAATTTGCCAGATACACCGACACTTACTCAATCTGCTAGGCATCACTATCCCTGCAAACAAAACATCAGTAAGAAGAGCCCACATTTACATTTCAATCTATGCCAAACCATTACCGAGGAATGTGCACTGCCACCCATAGGTCGGTGCACGTCAGTGAGTGAGTGAACATGAGAGCATCTGTGTTCATGACTGTGAGTGGAGATCAGTGTGAGAGTAAGTGAGTGGATGTGAGTGAGTGGTCATGTGTGCGAGTGACTGCATGTGAGTGGATGTGGGTTGACGTGAGTGGTGGTGAGCGGACATGAGTGTGAGTGTTTAATGGCGGCTAAGGCCATCATGCACCAAGCACAAGGAAGATAAAAGTTTTCTGCAGAATTTTATAAAAAATGTTAAAAGTGATTGGTGGTGTAGACTGCCTAAAATGTAAGTTTTACTACCTATTGATGCCAAAGAAAAGACATTTTAAAAATGGACATTAGTAAAAACATTAAAGAAAGCCGGGTAACCTCTGCAACCATCCTTGCCTGCGCAAGGATGTCGAGGCTCCCAACCAATCGAATAAACTCCTCGGCTTTCTTCTCAGGAATGAGAAATTGGCTGAGGTGCGGTTAAAAAAGTATCTTATTATGCAATTACTGTATACTACCAGATCTACAATTTGTTTAAAACGCCTGCTCTCTTCAAAAAACTTAATAACCTATGAAATGTGAACAAGTGCCTCATTATCTAAGAGTAATGTTGGGTGGAATGGCATGTGTTCGTTGTAAAAAACTGCAAAATGCTTTTTCCTCAGCGTTTCGAGTTTTCTGCATGAAAACAAACCCTGGTTTATTGTTCACTCATGTTCACATAATTCACATTGGGGCTCCTCTTGTTTTGTCAGTAGAAAATTATGTGCGAGGTGTGTATGTCCTATATGAAGACGGCAGATGATCACTTCCTTGAAAATCTTGGTCGGTGCAAGACTTCCATTCTCCTAAAACTGGTTTTACAACATGTAGTTTGTTATCTGCTTCACTGTCTGTCCCAAGCGGACTGCCATCTTTTCCTTATTTCGCAATGTACTGAGTTCATGCAATCTTTAAAGGGAATATTTACTATTTTGTTTTATTACTACTTTACTATTTTATTACTATTTACTATTTGCTTGCCATGAGCCTGAGCAGCGCAGAGCTCTACTCTCTCGTTGCCTTTAATTCCAATATGACTCGGCACGCAGCAAAGTTTCACGTTTTTTTCCTTGAGCTATGGCTTTCGTTATGTTGTGTAGATGTCACCGAGCATCGGAGTGATTGCATTTTTAGAGTAGAGAGCTGTAAGTAAACTGAGGGAGTCTGTGTAAATATTACTGTTTCTGAGGTTCTCATTTACTATTTTTCTTACGGCTAGGTACACAGCGTAACAATCGGCTGTGAAAATTGATGCACGCTGTGGAAGTCTGATTATTTCCTTCTCATGCCCACGTACTGCACTTCCTACGTAGGCATCCGTTTTTGAACCATCAGAATAAAAGTCCGTGAAATCATTATATTTTTCTTTGAGTGCAAGAAATTCTTGTACAATACGTTGCTATGGAGTTTGCTTTTTGTAAAACGATGTAAGAGTGAAATTGCATATCACAGGAAAATTGTATTATGGAGGCAGTGGCTCTCGTCTGAGAGCAATACTAGGTACTGCGTTCAGTACGCCGAGACTCTGGCAAACCTTCTCAAAACGCAGGAGGAGTGGCCTAATAGATTGCGGTTTGTTATTAAAGAGTGTTCTAGATGGGCTCTTTGTAACTATTTCGTAACAGATGTTTCAGTAGGGAACGGATTTTTAGAATGTATGAGCATGTGAGCATGCTTCTTCTGCTTGTAAGTGATGGTTCGTTAGTTTCAACATAAAGACTGTTTATGGACGACGTCCTGTAAGCATCAGTTGAACAACGTAAACCTAAATTGTGCACTGGGTCGAGTTGTTTCAAGTACGATGGCCTTGCTGAACCATACAGTATGCAACCATAGTCTAAAATGGAACGTACTGTAGAGCAAAAAATCTGCAAAGACATACCCGATCAGAACCGCAGTGTTTACATGGAAGGTCTTTCAGTATGTTCAAAGACTGCGACGCTTTCTTTTTCAGCACATTTATGTAAGGCAGGACAGTAAGCCCTTTTGTCGAAACTTATGCCTAAGGATTTGAGCTCAGTTTCATATAGGTATAATGCGGTATCTGTTTGTAAGCCCCGTTTGATGATGATTATGATAGGTTTTTTGGCACAAGGGCCTCTAAGGCCAAAGAGTGCTAAACACGACGTTCTTGGTCAGCTCAGGCTAAAATATATAGAGATGATAAAATCAACGCCAGGTGTATAGCGCCTAAGGGCAGTGTGTGCATGATTATAGCATGTGAAGAAGGTGTATTAATTTGGTAGAATGATCTAAAGTGGTTTATAGTGCCTAAAAGTTGTTTTAAGAGGTGTTATATATAAAAGACGAAGCCAGGTAGCATCAAATACAGTCCTTGCTTGAGCAAGAAGAGCGAGGCGTCTGGCAGGCATGGCTAAGCTTAGCATTCTCCTCAGCAATGAGGAGGTGCTGAGGTTACTTTGAATATGAGATCTACATCAGTTAAAAATTTAAAAACCCTATCCAATGAAAACATGCGGTTTTAAAGTGCCACCGGTGACTTCAACAGCGTCTGACTTGACAGTTTACCACGAGACCATTTGTGTTGTGTGCATAGACGGCAGTTTTTTCTGCGAAAAAACTTTTCCGAAGGGAGGCATATGTGAGGTGCACAACAAATTCTCGGAGGATTTGTGAACGCGGTGCGTCGACAGTGGTGCATCGAACGGCAGAGCATTGCACGTGCCAGCGCAGCGTTGCGTGTGTGAGCGTGTGAATGGTGTGTGCGAGGCGACAGTGACGAAGAGCGTGGCGAGCACGAGGAGCAGAGAGCTGACGTGTCAGAAAACCGAGGTGTGAAAGGAGACAGCGCAGCGGAGATCGGCTCATTCAAGCATGGAGGCGGCAGCTGTCGGACGTTGGGTCCGTGCTGCTGTGGACCTCCTTTGGATCACCTACGCAGGCCTCCGGCGTTCCTTGCAAGCGTGGAGGTGGATACCGATGGATGGACTGAAGATCCTTGCTGCCGAATGGCACTCTTGGATAGCCAGCTTTAAACCTCCGGCGTTTCGGGCCGCCGTTGATGGGATCTGGCTACGCTTGTTCTTTCTGCTGCCAAGTTCTTCGGGCTCTTGACGGGAGACCACCGCCGTCTCCCTGTGTTCCTTTCCGCTCCTAATATCACCTGGCTCCCTTCAGCCCCTTCCTTCCACACAGCGCCAGCGACGCATTTCGCACTACAACCACCCGCATCCGCCCTGTCTGCAAGGCATCCCCGCTTCACCTAGGACACTCAGTACCTGGTCACTCTTTCCTTTTATTCTGTAGTGTTGTAAGCGTGTTGAGTGTGTGTTTTTCTTGTTTTCGTGTCCGTTTCATAATGGCCCCTTTTCCTTTAAATTATAAATATAGCTTTGTTTTGTTTTCTTTGATGTATTTGTTCTCTTGTCCTCTTACCAATTGTTGCGTTACCAATTCGCGACAATTGGTGTTTACGACAGGACACCAATTGTCCTGTAAATCCGTAAAAAGAAACGATGGCAACACTAAATGATTTGGTCGAGTTGGGTGAACACATGTGGTTGAAAGACGCCCAGCTGCGCACGTGGGTGGCTGCCGAGCAAGAGAGGGAATACGCAGCACGTGCTGCCGAACGCAAGCACGACAAAGCGCAAGCAGAGGCTGAAGAGCGTGGTGCTTTTCCTGCAATCATGGCTGCAATGCAAATCAGCCAATAGATTACAGTACCCAGCTCCCAGAGCCAAAGAGACAGAACAGAGAATATTTACAAGTATATAAACAAGAAAAAATCGGGCCACCCTTCAGGCTTCCCGTATTCACTCGCTTCTGGCTTCCTATTCTCCCTGGACGGCTTAGTCTCGCTGTACATGTGCGGACCTCGTAGGCTCACCTTTCAAAGGTGTAACGATGAGGTGCTCATCAAAAGCGTAGCATGCACAGCAATTCTCTCATGCTGCTATTCCGCTTATCTCGATATCAAGAAAGCATCTTAGCCTTGCTATCAACTCCGAACTCGGATCAGGCCTAACACTGTTCTAAATCCGGGCAGGCATTCCACGAACCGAACTGACTGTCGTCCCTCGTCCCCAGAGCTTGCCACACGTTGGGCTGCCATTGGGAAAATAATGGAAGCCAAGACAGAAAAAAGGTGGAGAGGGAAAATGGGAAGTAGAGACAAGGCTAAACAAGGCTACAGCTTAGTCACAGCAAGATGGCTCTTGTTGGGTCAGTTATTTTTCATGCATATTGTGTAAATTTTGGTATCATTTCGTTATTTGCTTCAAAAATTCCCCCCCCTCACGAATCTGGGAGTCTGGAACAAATAAATAAATAAACAAATGAATGAATGAGCTTCTGCAAATATACCGCCCCGGCTAACTTGGCACCCCCATGCAGAGTGGATGAGCCAAGTGCTTACATTTTGGGCATGTTGATGCCGGCCTTCATGATGCTGTCGATCCTGAGCGAGCTGACAAAGGCAGTCCGCTCATTGTCCCCGTGCTCTGTGCTTTCCTCCTCCTCCTCCTCGTCCTCATCTTCTTCCTCCTCTTCCTCATCCTAGAGAGAGAGAAGGCATCATCCAACATGAGCTGCAATGGGGAAAACAAAGGGCGCCACCCACTATGCATGCGACCAGAGAAAGTCCAACTCCAGGAGCCCATTCAAAAACCATCCATGATGCACCGATAAACGGAAAATAATGACATCGGCCCTCGACACTTTAAGATCAAAGGACAAAAACAGCAACATCTGAACATTTTTGAGACCTGACAGTGCAACTCAGCAGCTGTGCAAGGAAAACAGACGCAAAATCTATTAACTGGACAGCAGTTGCTTTTTATTTTCATACACTGATGTAAAAAACATGATAGTCTAAACTGAAATTCCGTTTCTATTCCACTGCAGAAAGACCAGGCTTCTGCATCCCAAAGACACCTGTGAACCACTTCTCTCTCAGATTTGGCAGGACCCATGTGGAGGTGGCAACTAAGGGCACAGTGAGAGGCATACAGGGCACTGCACCTGCTCCCGGGTAATGGTAGGAAGCGAGGCCTTGTCAGACATAATTTTGCCTCATCTACCTTGGCAGGACATCTCTCATTTCTACGAAATGGAGCAGCCGTGAAAAAGATGCCCAGCTTGACATAGTGGCTGCCTTTGTATTTTGCAGCAGCGGACAGCAGCATCATAATGTTTGTCAATAATCCTGAGGCTGCAAGATAAGGCATAACCGGACAGTCACAGTTGCCTCGACATTACTGGCATCTCTCATCAATAAGAATATTTCCGGTGGAGGGCTCCCGATTAATTCTAACTAGATGGGGAATCAATGGAGCTGCATCATAAAAGTCTTGGGGACCTTGTTACACATATTATTAAAGAAGAGAATACGATAGCATTTACGTTGCTTGCTGTGGTGTCTATAATGTTTTTGTAATTTTCGCGCCAAAAGTGCCGTTGGAACATTGCCCTTATATAGTATGCACGAGTAAGCACCTTCCAGAATGTTCCCAGTACCTTCCATTAAATTATATTATGGGATTATAGTAATCCACCTTAATCCATTTTCTGGGGTGGGCCTACTTCCAAAATTTTGGGGGTTACGCAACTTCTGTAGACCAATCATAAATTTGATATCCAACAGCTACGGTGGGCACGTCGCCTCTCTTGACCAATCAGAGAGGCCCATAAGGGCAAGTTATGATGACTTCACAAGGTTCCATGACCTCTATCCAGTAATCGGGGAATTTCATGACAGAGAAGCAGGAAATTTTTTGTGACATGACAACCTAAATGCTATCTTATAAAACAACCTGTGCATCAAGATTGTAATGCACACTGAAAAAATGCAGCGGCATCACTCAGCCTGTGGCCTTCTAGTATGGCAAGTAATAGCATGAAGAGTTGAGCTAGTTGGTGCAACATTCTTAAACAGAACGCAACGGACAAAGGACAAGCGAGTGGACGGGAAAGCGCTGACTATCAACTGCTTGATTTATTGGAGTAACACGTATATGTACAAAAAATGTTCAGATAACCAAGTGCGCATGTCCACAGATAAAAACATCCACATCAACCTGCATCGTCAAGATATGCGATTTCACAGGAATTAATGATAATCGAAGGGGTGCTTACACACTTGTCAGAATTCTTGCGAATGAGGTAGATTTCTTTAATTATCTCGTCAATTTTTCTCCGTGCTTCTACAACACTAAGGCATCATTGAACAATGGCATGCAAGGAGGGTGCAAAGGGGGCTTGTGGCTGCACTCCTTGTGGCGTAGTGCAAGGTTCGAGGACGGGGCTTTGTCTAAGGAGTATTCCTGTACCACTTCCGGTACCTCACTAGCAATTATGAACTGCTGTTCCCTTGCTAGACTGTTGAACATTACTCTGATTGATTTTCTGCATGTTAACTTTTAGACCAACCGTTCTACGCTGCCTATTTAACTAACTCATTGATCATGCTTTGCAGTTCATCTCCTGAATGACTCAGCATGGCAATGTCACCAGGGAATCACTGATTATTTAGGTATTCTCCATACCCGTTTACCCCAACTGTTCCCAATGTAAGCCTCGGAACACCTCCTGCAAACCGGTGCTGAATAGGATTGCCGAGAGCATGTCTCTCTGCCCGACATCCTTCCTTATTGCAATTTTATTAATGCAAAAGCATTACATAGCTCAGTTGTGTTCCCAGATCTTGTCCGCTAAATATGTCCACACGATGACATTGCTCCAGATGAATGAATGTAAGTTTAATGATAATGAGTAATAAATTAATGGTGTTATATGCCATGATCAAGAATTATGTCAACACACCATTAATTAGCAAAATCAATCCAGACCTCGGAGTACCTCCTGTAAACAGGCAGTGAATAGCATTGGTGAGATTGTGCCCCGCTGCTTGACTTTCGTCCTTAATGGACGGGTGTCAAGTCGCATTGTCAACTCGCACCATCATGTTTGCCATCTGGCTGGCGCAGACGAGAAACCACCGCCAACATATCGGCCTGTTGCTGCTGCGGGCCATCGAGTCAAGGCTGCAGGTAATTTCGTTCGCTCAAACCACGTTTGAGAGCAGCACGATCGTGGCGTGCGAATGCGTTAGTCACGTGGTTAGTCACGTTAGTCACGTGGTGAATGGCAGTTTACCAATACCCCTCAAGAGAAAAGTGCACAACAGCTGTATCTTACCGGTACTCACCTATGGGGCAGAAATGTGGAGGCTAACGAAAAGGGTTCAGCTTAAGTTAAGGACAATGCAAGGCACCATGGAAAGAAAAATGACATGTGCAACGTTAAGAGACCGGAAGCGGGCACAGTGGGTGAGCAAACAAACATGTTAATGACATCCTAGTCGAAATCAAGAGGAAGAAATGTGCTTGGGCAGGGCATGTAATGTGAAGGCAAGATAACCGCTGGCCCTTAAGGGTAACGGAGTGGATTCCAGGAGAAGACAAGCGTAGCAGGGTGCGGCAGAAGGTTGGGTGGGCGGGTGAGATTAAGAAGTGTGCAGGCATAGGGTGGGCGCAGCTGGCAAAGCACAGGGTTAACTGGAGAGACATGGGAGAGACCTTTGCCCTCAGGTGGGTGTAGTCAGGCTAATGATGATGATGATGACATTGTTAATGTCATTGCCCTCCTTGTCTCTTAACGCATACATCTGGTTATTACCTATGCCTAGTTTCCTCTTCAGCGCTTTTAGGCTACCTCCATTCTTTAGAGCATGCTCGATTCTATTCGATTTGATACTGAACCTCTTAATGTCGGCTCATCGTCATCAGCCTGACTACGCCCACTGCAGTGCAAAGGCCTCTCCCATGTCTCTCCAATTAACCCTGTCTTTTGCCAGCTGCGCCCATCGTATGCCTGCGAAATTCTTAATTCTCTTCTGCCCACTTAACTTTCTGGCACCCCCTGCTACGCTTGCCTTCTCTTGAAATCCACTCTGTTACCCTCAAGGACGAGCGGTTATCTTGCCTTCGCACTGCATCCCATGCCCAAGCCCATTCCTTCCTCTTGATTTCGACTAGGCTACCTTGAGCTTATATTAACTTCGATAGCTCTGCTGGTCTTATTTTGTCTGTAGGGCTAGATGCTCTCATGGTTTGGCGTATCTTAATCAGATCTTAATGGAGTATAGGCACCTAAATTTTGGGTACGCATTTTCTTGATTTTTTATGATGTGTAAGGCATTATTATACATGGATTACCACCTGGTATTCTCCTACGATTTATGGTATTCTCCTAATTTATAAACGCATTTCTTTTTCATGCTGTTTCAGTTCCGGTTTCAGCAGCCAAATGAGGACTGTGACGTCAGTGTGTACTTACAGGTCATGTGAGACATGGAAAAACTGCAATATAATTGCTGCTTCCTCGCTCCTTGTCATTTCGGCTCTTGAAGAAGGCTGCCTTCAGCACTGCAGTAAATTAAAACGATAAAGCGGCGATTTTATAGATGTTTTTCCATGCATCGCGTGACACAAAAGCACTCTTTGACGTCACAGCCATCGTTTGGCTGTCGAAACCGAAACCGGAACAGCATGACAAAAAAAAAATCGATTATAAATTATTTAGTGGTCGTAGGCAAATATCACATGGTGATTCATGCGTAGTAGTGTCTCCCGCATCATTATAGAGAAGAAAACATGCCACCAAAATTAGGTGTGTGTAGTCCTTTAAGGCTCCTGAGATAGCCTGCCTGTTATCCTGTCGAACCAATCTACCGTCTACTCCGACAGTGCACTCCGTAATTATAGCAGTGAGATTATCGCTCATAGCTTGAAACTTAAGATCATCTTCCGTAGTTAAAGCCCAATACCAGTTCTGCAGCGATACCCTGAATTCCTCTACTTTCCCTCTTACCACTAACACGTTAATGGGCTTTCGCTTCACTAGTTTCTCCCGTTCCCTCTCCAAATCTAGGCTGATTCAAGACCTTACCATTCTGTAGTCGCTACAGCACACCTTTCCGACGGCCTCTACATCTTGCACAATGCCAGAGTGAGCGCATAAAATGAAGTCTATTTCATTTTTAGTTCAACCATTGGAGCTCTTCCACGTCCACTTCCATGTTCTCTCATTTGCGATTCATGATCCATAAATTATTTGCAAAAACTCTCCCTAGCTATTCCTAGAACCTATCCCATAGTCTCCTATCGCCTGGTCGCCAGGCAGCAGTGCTTCTTGCCTACCTTTGCATTGAAGTCGCCCATTAGTATAGTGTACTGTGATTTTACTTTGTTCATTGCCAATTCCACGTCTTCATAGAAGCTTTCAACGATCTGGTAATCATGGCTGGATGCAGGTGCGTAGGCCTGCACCACCTTCAGCTTGTACCTCCTATCGAGCCCAATTACAATAGCTGCCACCCTCTCATTAAATGCTATAGAACTCTTCTACGTTGCCGGCTATATATTGCCATACTACTAACTCCTATAGTGGCGCCGTATCGCGGCTAAACTGTATTACCTGGCAGTTGGCAAGCCTTGAACCATCTCGGGGCTAGACGTTTTCTCGTCTTTACTCTCGAGCTGTCTGCTGCATTGCGCTCCCCAATACCGTCTTGCGCGTATAAGTAAACTAGCCCTCCGCACGTCAACCGTTTCTCGGTGACATATTTGGTGGAGCAGCTGGGTAACAGCCCATGTATGCTGACCTCGAGGACACTGTTAACGTCAGTTCTCAACGCAAGGCTACAACACCAGGCCACAAGGCGAGACGCCGCCTGCGAGGCCTACAACCAGAGTTCGGCCAACTCACAACGTCAGTAAGGGCCATGTCGTCCGCTACGGCTAGCCAGACAAGTCAGCATTCTGGGAATGCCCCGCCGTTCATCCTTCACACACTTCGGTTGCCCCCATCATTGCACGGTGAGAGGTTTGAGGACGTGGAAGACTGGTTGGCCAGCTTTGGCCGTGTGGTGGGCTTCAACGAGTGGGACAGCGAGCGCAAATTACGGAACGTGTACTTCGCACTACAGGACTCGGCCAAGACGTGGTATGAGAACCACGAAGCTTCGTTCACTAACTGGGAGATCTTTCGCTGAGAGCTTTTAGCCATGTTCAATACGAACGAACGAAAGGTGAAGGCTGAAATCGCCTTGCAATCGAGGTTGCAGCAGCTGGACGAGAGTGTCGCCCTGTTCATCGAGGACATGACGCGACTCTTCAATCACGCCGACCCTGTTATGCCGGAGGCCAAGAAGGTAAGTCACTTAATGCGCGGCGTAAAAGAGCAAGTGTTTGTCGGACTGGTACGTGACCCGCCAAGAATGGTGGCCGACTTTGCCAAGGAGGCATCAAGCATGGAGCGTTCTCTGCAAGAATGGGGCGCGCATTACGGCCGTCGGGCTAGTGTAGCAGCCGCTTACCACTGTACGCCCACGTCGCTGCCCAGTGAGGAGCTTCGAGAGCTTGTGAGGAGCCTGGTCTGCGAAAAACTTGAGAAACTTCGCTTCGAGGCGCCACAGGCCAGCGTTGCTGCCATACCGGACGTAGTCAGAGATGAAGTCCGGCGAGCTGTTCAGTCACCACCAGCTCTGCAGCCGCCGCCCTATGTGATGACATACAGCCAAGCACTACAAAGCCATCCTGGGCCAGTGAGGCAAGCCTTTTCCCCTGTCACTTCTGTGCCTTCACTGCGGTACCCAGTTGTAGCTGTACCTGCTGTACCGCAGGAGTCCCGGTCCACCATGAGCAAAGCACACGTTTGGTGTGAGCTCTGCTACCACTGCAGGGAACACGGCGACTTCCTCCGCCACTGCCCCTACGGCAGAATGGGCTTAAGGGGGTTTTCACCTTACGCACCTCGACCACGCTACGGAGAACGGCCACGAGACATCGAGCAGTATCTGTCCGATAACGTGCAGCCAACGACCTCGCAGCGACACCAGTCCTGGTCGCCATCCCTAAGGCAGTTTTCTTCAAGCCGCCCGTCTTCTGGCCAGTTCAGAGGCACGTCCCCACATTGAGAAAACTGAAGACGGCGTCCCCCGGGTGTATGGCTGCCGCTATTGGATCAAGTAAAGAGCCTCCACTCGGCAATCCGCGGCTACATTCCGACCGACGACTAATTGACCTCACGACCTCAACAACAACGACACGCTGTGACCGACTGGGTTCTGCCGAAATCGACGATCCACTGCTCCGATTCGACCGACGAAGACGACCTCATCCGACGACCTCAACGTGCTGTGCCCGACTGGTGTCTGCCGAAATCCCAGTAATCGCTGATAATCGCAATGTGACTGCACTTGGATACCGGTGCTGATTTTTCGGTAATGAGCAGTCGGTTAGCCACGGCCGTCAGAAAGGTTCTGACCCCTTGGTCTGGACCACAGATCCGCACCGCCGGCGGCCATGTGGTTACGCCGATTGGCGACTGCACGTCATGAATACAGATCTGCGGTGCTACTTTCCCTGGTTGCTTTGCTGTGCTGTCCAAGTGCTCCAGACCTGACACTCGGTTTAGATTTCCTTCGGGAATACGGTGCTGTCATCAACCTCCAGGAGCTGGTCATGACATTTTCCACTCAACCCCCTGTGGACGGCGATCCCGAGCCACGCGGGACTAAGTTACGCGTCTTTGACGACCACGTATTGATCCCGTCAAGAGCTAGCATGTTTGTTACCGTAGATTGCGAAAACAACATCACTGGTACTCGTGGCATCGCTGAAACCAACATGTCGCTGCTCCTTGGTCGGCAAGTCTGTGTTGCTCGCGGAATTGTCGAGCTGAACAATGGCCGAACCGAGCTCTTGGTAACCAATTTTGGCTGTGAACCTCAGTGTTTGCGTGGCAGAACAGTTGTTGAGTATTTCGAAGAACTCAGCGAATTTGCGGGACAGCACGCTTTGTCTGAAGCCTCAGCATCAGTGGAGGCACCGACCACTCCCATAAAAACTGACGTGAATCCAATCCTCCTGTCTAATCAGAGACACTGCCTCGAAAGCGTTATCCAGTCATTCTGTGACCGCTTTGCCTCGACCTCCAAGGTTAAGCAGACACCGCTCACAAAGCACCGAATTATAGTCAATGCCAACCAGCGGCCGTTATGTCAGCCGCCTTACCGGATCTCTTACCGGAAGGAGCTTGATGCCATTCGCGGCCAAGTTCAAGATATGCTCCAGGACGACGTGATACAGACATCGACGAGCCCATGGGCATCACCTGTTGTTCTAGTAGCAGAGAAAGATGGAACCCTACAGTTCTGCGTCGATTACTGACGTTTAAACAAAGTCACAAAAGAGGATGTTTATCCTCTGCCGCGCATTGATGACTCCCTGGACCGGCTGCGCCACGCCAAGTACTTCTCATCACTAGATTTACGCAGCGGCTATTGGCAAATCGAGGTGGATGAACGCGATCGGGAAAAGACCGCCTTTATTACACCGAACAATCTGTACGAATTTCGGGTGCTCCCTTTCGGCCTGTGCTCTGCTCCTGCAACCTTCCGGCGGATGATGGACACCGTTCTTGCCGGTCTGAAATGGCAGTCCTCTCTCGTGTACTTGGATGACGTTGTCATCTTCTCTGACACGTTCGAAGAGCACCTGAGACGCCTGCGCGCTGTGTTCGAAGCAATTCAGTCAGCTGGTCTTTCCCTGAAGCTCGAAAAGTGTCACTTCGCTTTCGAAGAGTTAAAGTTTCTGGGCCACATCCCCAATAAGACAGCCGTCGTAGCTGCCTTTCCTGTGTCCCCCGATAAGCGAAGTGTGCGCCACTTTATGGGTCTCTGCGCCTATTATCGGCGTTTTGTGCAGAACTTCACCCAGATCGCTGAGCCTCTCACCCGCCTCACAAAAGATTCCGAACCGTTCTTCTGGGGCCTGGAGCAATAGAAGGCCTTTGAAGACCTCCGAACACGTCTCCAATGTACGCCCATCCTTGGGCACTTCGACGAGTCGGCCGCCATTGAACTGCACGCAGACGCCAGCAACATCGGCCTTGGTGCGGTCCTTGTGCAGTGGCAGGATGGTCTCAAACGCGTAATCGCATACGCGGGCCGCACCTTGTTATGATCTGAGGCAAACTCTTCCACCACCGAAAAAGAATACCTGGCCATTGTGTGGGCAGTGACCAAAATTTCGCCTGTAGTTATATGGCCGCCCTTTCAGGGTCGTCAGTGACCACCACTCGCTGTGTTGGCTGCCGAACCTCAAAGATCCTTCGGGACGGCTTGCAAGCTGGAGCCTTCGACTTCAGGAATTCGATGCCACCATCGTCTATAAGTATGGTAGGAAGCACAGTGATGCCGACTTTTTGTCTCGTGCTCCTATCGAAGATTCCCGAGCTGATCCCGACGACAATTCAGTTCTTCTTGGCACCATCTCCACATCCATTCTCATTCAACACCAAAGAGACGACAGTGAATTACGGCCCCTCATTGAGTATCTGGAAGGAAGCGCTCGTCTCCCCCACGAATCTTCTCACACGGACTGTCCTCATTCTGCTTATGCGACGGCATCCTGTATAAGAAAACGTACAGCCCGACGGAAGCTGTTAATCTACTCGTCGTGCCTACGGCTCTTTGTGACGAAGTCCTGCAGGCGTGCCATGATGACCCATTTTCTGGTCACCTGGGTTTCTGTCGAACTTTGGCACGAATACAGCAAAAGTACTACTGGCCCAGGGTTGCTGCAGTTGTGAAGCATTACGTAAGAACTTGCTGCGAGAGCCAGCGTCGCAAGACGCCGCCGACTAAGCCAGCCGGCCTACTGCAGCCTATTAATCCGCCTCAGGTCCCCTTTCATCATGTCAGCATGGACTTACTCGGCCCGTTTCCGGAGTCCTCACAGGGTAACCACTACATTGTGGTCGCCACCGATTACCTCAGCCGATACTGTGCGACTAAACCTCTTCCCCGTGGTACCGCTGACGAAATTGCGAACTTTTTTATCCAAAGCATTGTGCTTCGTCACAGTGCACCCACCATCGTTTTAACTGACAGAGGAACAGCGTTCACCTCGGCCCTTACGCAGGAGGTTGTGCGCCGAAGCGGCACCAGTCACCGCAAGACAACCGCTTACCACCGTCAAATGAACGGCCTAACCAAACGACTCAACAAGACGATCGCCAACATGATTTCCATGTATGCAAACGCGGACCACCAGAACTGGGATGCCATACTCCCTTATGTCACATTTGCCTATAATACTGCAGTCCAGGAAACGACACGTTTCACTCCATTTTGTTTAGTACATGATCACGAAGCCACAACCATGCTGGATGCAGTGCTGCTTCCAGGTAGCACTACCTCCTCTGTTATGGGTGCTGCCCAATTCGTTCGTTACGCTGAGGCCGCCCGCCAACTCGACTGAGAGCGCATTTGGCACCAGCAATTCCTCGACGCTATAACCTCAGCCACCGAAATGTGCGTTACCAGCCCGGCGAACAAGTCTGGGTGTGGAGCCCAATCTGCATGCGAGGGCGCTCTGATAAGCTTCTACACCGATACTTTGGCCCCTACGAGGTGCTCCGCCAGCTCAGTGAAGTCACCTACGAAATTCTTCCCCACGAAAAAGTGCGGTCTTCTAGACGGCCAACCTCCGAAGTTGTCTACGTTGCCCGGATGAAGCCGTACCACGCCCGCTAGCCCCTCTCGCGTGTCTACACCACACACCAGACACATGTGACTACCTGTGTTGTCCTGCCTCCCACTGCTGCCGCACCGAGTCGGTGTCTTTCAGAGAGGGGGAATAATGCCACACTACTAACTCCTTAGTGGCGCCGTATCGTGGCTAAACTGTATTACCTTGCAGTTGGCAAGCCTTCAGCCATCTCGTGGCTAGATGTTTTCTCGTCTTCATCTCTCGAGCTGCCTGCTGCCTTGCGCGTCCCAACAGCGTCTTGCGCGTATAAGTAAACCAGCCCTGCGCACGTCAACCGTTTCTCGGTGACGATATTGACTGATGAGGAATCTCACCTAGTTCTCATCTAACCGCTAATCCACAATAGCGCAGTATGTGCCTGCCTTTAGTACTGTATACGCCTCACCTGTCCTCCTAACTTTACTGACCCCTATGATATCCCATTTAATTCCGCTAGTTCCTCGAACAGCACTGCTAGGCTAGCCTCACTAGATAAAGTTCTAGCGTTAACCGTTGCAGGTTCAGATTCCAATGGCGGCCTGTCCGGAGCCAGAAATTCTTAGCATCCTCCGCTACGTCACAGGTCTGACCGCCGCCGTGGTCAGTTGCTCCGGAGCCGCTGGGGACTGAGGGCCAAGGGTTAATTGGTTTTCAATGAAGGTTGTGGTCAAGTACTACACCAGAGTGACCAAATCCTGTTCTGGTGAGGGAGTGCATTGTCGGTTCTGGTCACCGAGATCAGGCCGCACCCGAGGCCTGGGTATGCAATTCCACTGCCACACGGAGTTTTTTCTTTTTTGAAACCTGGTGGAGAATTGCACGGCACCGAGATTCGAACCCCGGTCTTTTTGTATGCGAGGCGGATTCTCTACCTCTACGCGATCACTGCTTCCCCATGTGTATAAGTGCAAAGTCGTGGAAATGTGCGGTGTACCTGCGAGAACACGTTAACCGTTGTCATGTAATAAAACCCACTACTAACTACTCTTGGATTCGAAAGATATCGCTTCTCCCTAAGTGAAGCGTTTTTTCATTCAGCCAGATATCCAACGAGGTGGTAGAAAAATTTTCCATCACTTTTAAGATTGCGTACAAGTAAAGCTACAGGCACGGACATTACAGATGTACAGGAAAGGGCCTCGACCATACCAGCAATGTTCTTCAGTACAGACAGTTTCTCTAGCAATGAAGAAATAGCAAGAATGTAACTAAAGAAAACATTTTCAAATAAAAAATCATCGATGAAGAATGTCTACATTTTTAGCTACACCAAGGGTAGCACATAACCTGAGAATTGAACAGACCGTGGTCAATCAAAAGCCTATGCACGGATTCCTAAATGCCCCCAAATGCTCCTAGAAGTCCCAAATGCTCCTGGGAAGTAAAACAGCCCAGGAGCATGGGGGCCTTAATGGAACATGTGGATGTTTGAACAGTTTACAAGTGCTCCAGAAAAACAAATATTTCCCTGATACATTTCAGAGGTACAGGCTCCGCTGGCAACCAATTCAAATATTGAGGGACCTACCACCCACATGCCCCAAACACTGCACCCGGACATCATGTTCAATGCTCGTCGTCAGAGTATGCGACTTCAGTTTTTTATATACTCAAACATTAATTTTAATTGAGCAAAAAATGTTGAAGTGGTTCCACAAACTGCCACTTTACATGATGCCAGAGATGATGCCACTCTTGGCCCAGTATTGCCGGCTTTTGGTGCCTCAATCTCAGTGCAGACGATTACTGGTTTGCATCATGCACGGCTGAACCAAGCAAGCATCGTAGTTAAAGTTACTACAAGACACTGCAATACCCGAGCTCTGTTCACCACAAACAAACCCGTGGTTGAGGCGAGAATTAGTCTGCGATAAAGATGCACAATACTGTATTATACCCCTGTCACACGGCCAGTTTCAATGCCGATCGAGTCGAGGGTCTTCGAAATTCTCAATCACCATCGAACTCGAAGGAGTTGTGTCGCTGCTACACGGCAAATCTCAATGGCCATTGAAATGGTTCTCGTGTCTCACGCTACACTTGTGAGGCGCCACAATCGCTACTTTAGATTTTACAAAAATAGCAAAAATATTTGATAAATGTATACGAAATGCTTAAATACACGCATGTTGTTTAAAACCCTTTTAATTGCACGCACGCGACGGACAGATGCAGACACTGCTGTAGCCACTCTAATACAAGACGAGCCAAAGCCAAGCCAGTCCAACTGCGTCGGAGCGCTGCTTCGTCAGGCTTAACACATGGGAAGTCGCCTTGATATCTGAAAAACAAAAGCTATTTGTCTCTTGAAACTTTATGCGAGGGTAAGAATGGGCAAATCGAAGGCGACTACAACAGCTTAGAACACGATATTGCTTTGAGGGATTAGCGACGAAGTTGTTATCGCTGCAAAGCGGGCGGGTAGGGCGCCGCCAGGTTGTCAACGCAAAGGACGCAATGCCAAATTAATGCGCTTAATGCGGTTAAAACCAGTCTGATACAATTTTAGAATTATTGTACAGACTGCTAGCATTAAAGTCTAGGCGAATAATGTTTGTTCATGCTTTTGTACCTTGAATGTGTCGTGTACGAAAGTGCACTTGGCGCCGCTCGAAGCAACGCTAGCAACCTTGGGCAGCGCTCGAAAACCCTCGAAAGCTCGATGGAGTTCCGCGCTGCTCCGCTGACTCGATAGGCTATTGACTCGATCGCCATTGAAACTGCCCGTGCAGCAGCGCTCGATCGCCTTTGAGTCGATCGACTATCGGTTCGAGGGCCCTCGAAATGCCCGTGTGACAGGGGTATTAACCTCTTCCACTGGCTATGTGCAAAACGCAGCCCAAAATGCAAAAATGCATTCAAAGTGCTGCGCAGCAGAAATAACAGAACAGGAGTTGAGCAAGAGACGTTCGACACCTTCCGCCTGCGTCATCATTCGGGCGGTTCCAAAGCTGACTGCCTGGCAGTGCCACCTATTAGGCGCTCCAAAAATAAAATAGAGTAGGCATCTATAGCAAATTTGCACTGCTCCACCTGGGCCACTGACAAGGTGAACATCAAAGGTGTAGTACTAAAATATCATATCTCGAACTAGTTGGTTGTTCATCACGAAGCAAAAGAGTGCAAACCTCACAAGGCCACATAAAGGGAAGACGAGACACAGGCACTGACTAACAATTGAAGTTTTATTGTTCTGACGCTTCAGTAAATATACAGCAACCATCAAAAACAAGAATAGCAAAGCCTGACAGACAGACATTGGAACAAGATATCAGGTAAGAGGACTATGATCACCATGCTCCTGATAGGAAAGTAAACTCCTTACCCAGAAGGGCTATGCAAGGAATGCTAACATAGCGCCTTCAGGCTCGCTATTTTTTCGGCCTCAATGATTTCTTGTGATTTTGTCACCGAACCTGCAGAGCACGCTTCTGTTACTGAACTCAGGTGTGCAATTACAATCTCGGCAATGAATACCCAGGTGGCCTGAAATTTGCCCTTTCACAATGTAGCTGTGCTCTGATCTTTTTTATTAAGGCACCTGCCGGTTTGGCCTACGCATGCATGGCCACAAGACAAGGGAATCAAATACGTGACACATTCAGCACAAGAAACAAATCGTTTACAATGGTTTATGGTGTAACTCACGTGTGTTCGACCCATTCAATTTACGCACTTGCACAGACGTCACAAACGATCTGGAGTATAAACAGAACGTCTGTTCCTATTCTTCCTCCTAACTTTCTCAAGTTGTGCGATATCCTACAGTTATTACCTACGCACACGAGATTTTACACAACTTGAGAAAGTTCGGAGCAATGTTTCCTATCAGGAGCGGGATGATCATGGTTCTCTTGCATGATGTCTGGTTCCTATGTCTATCAGGCTTTGTTCTTGTTTTTGGTGTTTGCTGTATATTTACCGAAGCGATAGAACAATAAAACTTCAGTTATTAGTCAGTGCCTGTGTCTCGTCTTCCCTTTCTGTGTCCTTGTGAAGTTAGCCGTTAGTCAACCGGACGTGCCAGGTGCGACCGTGCTGAAAAAAACACGACCGCTGCTTGAGCTCGCCGCAATTAGTCTTTCTCCCCTCTCGTGCTCAGTTTTATTCTTGGGGCATGTGTACGCTAAAGTTCCAAATTAGACAAGCTGTGCAAGTTTTATTTTAGGGGCACCTGTATGTGAAAGTTGCGAATTAGTCAAGTTGAGAAAAAGGTAGAAGGGGCTTGGTGGAAGAAACGCATGTCGAACTACTGTCGAGACGCCGGCAACCAACCATTGCTCAACTCGCTCGCTGTTCATGAAATGACTTCAATATCACACAACGCTTAAATCGCCGAATTTTAGATCGCATTCCCAGAGTGCAACTATCATCGTGGCACAGAGTTTCGCTGGTAAAAACAGAAAAGGGTGCAGTCGGTGCTCTAGGTCTTTAAATAAATTAATTCTCTCTCTATCTCCCTGCAGGGCTTGCACTAGCCCGCCCTGTTGCCTACCTTGGTGGCGCTCCTGCGCGACTTGCTCGATTTGTTCCTCAGCTGCTGCGGTGCGAGCGTAGGGAGTGCGGGAATCCGCGGACGGTGCTGCCAGCTGACCTCGAAGACCGACCGCGCCAGCACTCCAGGTCGCACCGCCGCCGACCGCCGGACCACCAGGCCGCGAGCTACGCACGCAAGCACGCCTCGGGGCAGCCGCACGCTGCTGCACATAGCCCTCTACGCCCGGTCAACGGTGAACCCTAGGTGAACCCAGACAAACAATGCCTCCTGCTGAAGAACATACCTGCAGAATCGTCAGGGGTTTTTCTGCCCAAGACCTACTGAACTAGAGCCCTGCACATTTGGCGGGGTCCTTTGAGACTGCGTGCGCCAACCATCGTTAACTTCTTGGCCATTGAGGGCGCTCGGTGGACCTGTTTGTTTGTCATGACCAACATCATCGTCTGTTTTTGAAAAATGATTTTTCTTCTCTCTGCCTTCCTGTGCATTTGTCCTGTCTTATTATTTTGAAACCTAGTAATGAACGATGCAAATATGACATTTCTTTAAATCCTAGCGGTGAATATTATGTTTGCGCGCATGCAGGCGTGAGACTTTCTGGAATCAAGGAGGTTATATAACCTCCTTGCTGGAATCTTTGCTAAGACGATGGATCACTGATCTCTACTAGGTGGCTGGATGCCGCATTCCCGCTTTCCGAAGTGGGCGCAAGTGAAGCCACCAGAAATTCAGAGGCATATCCCAGAAGTTTTGGCGTCTGCTGTGTATTTCAATGCAAAAAGTCGCGTCTTTCGCCCTTCCGTTCTCAGTTTTTCGCGTTGTTTTTGTGGTA
The DNA here is from genome assembly GCF_052857255.1 of Amblyomma americanum. Taxonomy (NCBI): domain Eukaryota; kingdom Metazoa; phylum Arthropoda; class Arachnida; order Ixodida; family Ixodidae; genus Amblyomma; species Amblyomma americanum. The sequence goes on from NC_135503.1 coordinate 166,836,981, forward strand.
TTGTATTCTGTAGTTATGTTTGTATAAACTAGGTGGCGCTAGGCATGCGCCCTATCTGCGGTCCTGTGTATGAGGCCAGATGTTCAAGCAAGGCTGGAAATTAGGCAACGGGGAGTAGGGAGGTTAGCTTTGGGAGCACATGGCAATACACCAAATCAGGGGGTACAGGGTGATATGGGATGGGCGTCTTTCGAGAGCAGAGAGGCTAGCAGTAAGATAGCATTTGAGGAACGATCGAGAAGGATGGAGGAAAAGCGGTGGGCTAGGAAAGTTTTCAGATACCTGTATATAAAGAATGTTGACACGAAATGGAGAAAGCGAACTAGAAAATTGACAAGCAAATATCTGGACAGCAGTAAGGGGGCAAATCAGCAATTATCGGTTAAGAAAAAGGTTAAAGGAACAGAGAGAGCTTTGTGGAAAACAGGGATGCTGACGAAATCGGCACTAGAAACATACCGGACCTTTAAACAGGAAATTGTCAAAGAAAATATCTATGATAATTGTAGGGGAAGTTCTTTGTTGTTTGAGGCCAGGACTGGAGTTTTGCGGACTAAGAAGTATAGAGTCAGGTACCAGGAGATTGGCACTTTGTGCGTTGCGTGCGGAGAGGAGGAGGAAACGGCTGAACACTTGATACTTTTCTGTAAAGGGCTTCACCCTACAGTGGAAGGCAGCGGGGCTGACTTACCCAAGGCATTGGGGTTTAGGGATAGTGAAGGGAAAGTGGATTTTAAGAGGTTAGAAGTAACCAAGCGAAGGTTATCTGATTGGTGGCTAAAAGCAAGACAGGAGTAAAATTTCACAAGACATGGCTAGGTGGCTTGAGCCACCGCCCGATGTAAAGGGTTCAGCCGTATCCATCCATCCATCCATCCATCCATCTGGTCAGCTGACTCGCACATCTGTATATATATTCATCATTGAACTGGAATAAAAGAGAGTTGGTCGAGGTATGTAGGTGGCGGGTGCTTGACGTGGTGGTGCTCCGGCTGCTCCGGGCAGTCGGACCGGGCAGTTCCCCAACGGTACGGGATACAACAGTTGGCGACGAGTGGTGAAGTAACCGAACGCGGAAGCAATGAGCCTGCATCAACCGCCCGAGTTCCTGCCGACGCCCGGGAAGCCCGCCATTCCTTGGACGCAGTGGCACCGCCTTTTCAAGAACTATCTCCTGGCGTCCGGGAGCGACGCTCACCCACCTGCGCGCCGTAAAGCTTTGCTGCTACACTGTTTGGGTGTGGAAGGCCAACGCTTGTACTACGCGTTGCCGGAGGAGAAATCGTCGACGCCGCCTACAGAAGGAAAGGAAGGAAGCGGTACGAGCGACGAGTACGAGGCAGCGGTGGCTACGTTGGACGCTTACTTCACTTCTAAAACGAACGTCGTCGTGGAGCGGCATCGGTTCGGACAACGCACCCAACTGCCCGGGGAGACTGCAACAGCGTTCGTCACGGCGTTGCGTGAGCTGGCATTAAGTTGCGACTTCGGTAAGCAGGCTGACGATTTTATTCGTGACCAACTTGTAGCGAAAACGTGCAACCCTGTTCTTCGGGAACGCTTACTGCTTGAAGGCACTTCGCTCACTCTTGAACGCGCACTGGCTATTGCAAACAGTATCGAAGAAGCCACGAAATACTCACTTGAGCTGCAGTCATCGGCTGCGAGCGTTCAAAAGGTCGAAAAACATCGGATGCCATGCCGCTCAGAAACGCAGTTACCGCGTTCGCAGCAGCCGAAGTCCTGTTTCCGTTGCGGGTCTTCAGGGCATCTTGCAGATTCCAAGACATGCAAGGCGCGGGGTAAAACTTGCAGCAAATGTGGCAAACGAGGACATTTTCAGCGTGTCTGTAGAAGCGGCATGCCTGACGAAAGGGCCCTTGCTGTCCGAGAAGTCGACACCTGCAGTGCATCCGGCGATCTCAACGTGTTGCTTCTCGACCGGCAGTGCAAAGGAGGGATACACACAGAAGTCTTCGTACAAGATGTTCCTATACGTTTCCTCGTAGACACGGGTTCTGCTGTCTCCATTCTGTCGAACGCCACGTATTCAAGGTTGAAACGCTTCCCTTTGCAGCCAACATCAGCGTCACTCTACGATTTCTCTCGCCGCAGAATAACCATCGAGGGGTGTTTCACGGCGCCAGTCATCTTCCAGGATCGGCAGGCCGACATTCTCTTCTACGTCGTCAAGGACGGTACTGACATTCTCGGCATCGACGCTGTCGAAACGCTGCGTCTGCAAATCAACGGTACGTCATTGCAATGCACCCATATTACGCAAGCGCCAGAAGGCCTTGACCGTGAACTGTTTTGCCAGTTTCCGCACTTGTTTGATGGCAAGTTAGGGCTTGCAACAAATTTTGTCCATAAGGTCAAGATAAGAGAAGGAATCACGCCTGTTGTTGCTAAGTTGCGGCGTTTGCCATTTTCAATGCGAGACCGAGTACGCGAAGAGCTGCAGCGCCTTGAGCAAGAAGATGTCATAGAAAAGATTGACACGTCTGAATGGGTGTCTCCAATCGTAGTAGTAGCAAAGAAAAACGGCAAGATAAGAATTTGTGTCGATCTGCGCGAACCGAACAAAGCGATTGTCGTTGACAAATTTCCACTGCCGCACACGGAAGAAATATTGCACAAACTTCATGGCGCAAATTACTTTTCAAAGATTGATTTAGCAGCTGCATATCACCAAGTTCTGCTAAGCCCTGAAAGCAGGGAACTGACTACCTTCATAACCGATAGTGGACTGTACAGATTCAAGCGCGTCTGTTTCGGTCTTGCATCAGCACCGTCTGCGTTTCAGAAAATGATGGCCACTATTTTGCAGAACTGCAAAAACACTTTGTGCTACATAGATGATGTCATTGTGTACGGAAGCACACGTGAAGAGCACTTCAAGAATTTGAAACAAGTTCTGCACTTGATTGCAAAGGCTGGATTGAAGTTGAATGACAAATGCATTTTTAATGTGCAAGAAGTCGACTTCCTTGGTCACAGGATCAGTCACAAGGGAATACGCCCTTTACAAAGTAACATTTATGCCATCAAGGCTGTGCCAGCCCCAACAAATGTCGGTACTCTGCGCTCATTCTTGGGCATGGTAGGCTACTACGCCAAATTTATACCTGACTATGCGGTGGTTGTCGAGCCTCTTCGAGAGTTGCTACGTAAGAATGCCACATTCACATGGAACCCTGCAAGACAAGCTTGTTTCGAGCAACTGAAATGTTCCCTGGCCACAAGATGTTTACAGCTATTTGATCCTGCGGGTGACATTATTGTCACTACGGATGCCTCATCCATTGGCTTGGGAGCAGTGTTGCAACAGACAAGGAATGATGAACTGGTGACGATTGCTTTTGCTTCTCGCAGGCTTACTTCACAGGAACAGAAGTATTCTGTAGGGGAATTGGAAGCCCTTGCTTGCTTGTGGGCATGCGAATATTGGAAAGTGTACCTTTGGGGTCGTTCATTCATATTACGCACCGATCACCAGGCTCTGGTCACACTCCTTAGTACAAAGGGAGTAGGTCGCCGACCGTTCCGGATTGCGAGGTGGCACGCCAGGCTGTTGGCATACAACTTCACGATTGAATTTCACAAGGGTGACAAGAATACTGTTGCTGATGCTCTTTCAAGGATGCCCCTTCCAGGTCGTGTGGAGGAAGAGGAAGAAGAGACTGTTTGTGTTGTCTCAACATGCATTACTCATGAAGAGTTTGTCATTGAAACGATGCAGGACCCGTTGCTGCAGCAGGTTATAAAGTGGGTGACATCGGCATGGCCCGCAGTGCAGATGTTGCCTGCCGAAGCAGTTCCGTTCTACCGGGTGCAAACTGAGCTCTCAGTCGTTGGAGACCTCCTGCTTCGTGGTGACAAATTTGTAGTACCTTCGTCCCTCGTAGCACGGCTTCTTGACGCAGCCCACGAGTCTCATCCGGGAATAACGAGGACAAAGCAGCGACTACGTGAGCAATACTGGTGGCCTGCTATGTGCAAGCAAGTAGAACAATTCATTGCATCCTGCGCGGTATGCCAATCTGTTGACAAGTCTGCAAAACCCGTGACACCACCTCTGCAGCCAGTTGCATTCCCATCTGCACCATGGCAGAAGCTAGGCATCGATATTGTGGGCCCTTTTTCCGAAGTGCCGGCAGATTGCCGTTTTGCCATTACAGCCATCGATTACTACAGCAAGTGGCCTGAGGTTTGTTTCTCAGCAAGGGTGACAACTGCAACAGTCATCTCCTTTCTGCGAAGCATCTTCAGCAGGGAAGGATATCCAGACGAGATTGTGAGTGATCATGGTGCTCAGTTTACAGCCTTGGAGTTTGACAGTTTCCTCAAAGAACGTGGCATCGCTCATACGTATTCGGCAGTCTATCATCCGCAAGCTAACGGGCAGGTAGAGAGGTTTAATCGAGTACTCAAAGAGTACGTTCAAGTCTGCGCACAAGAACATCGGCCTTTGAAGGAAGCTATCACCGAATACCTGGGAGTCTACCGTTTCACACCGCATGCGACCACAGGAGTGAAGCCTTCCGTCCTTCTTCACGGCCGTCATCCCAGAACAAAACTTGATCTTGTAGGAGCGCCAGGTAAAGAGTTTTTTCAAGATCCGCAGGCAGCGATGAAGTCCATCCACAGCACAGTAGCACAAAGGCAACAAGCAAGTAAGACTTACACTGACCGTCGACGAGCTGCAAAGTACTCTCCATTAACAACAGGTCAACCGGTGAGAGTCAAGTTGCCTGGTCACGTGCCTAAGGGCGCTCTGAGCTACTCGAGTCCATTCACCATTGTGGATCAATGTGGTCAAGATACCTACAAGCTCAATGATGGCCGCACATGGAATCGGAGTCGGCTGGTACCTTGCCCCCAACCAGTTCCACCACCTACAGTTCCGAAAAGTTGTTCGCCTGAATCAGCAAAACCACTTGGCGAACCACAGCAGGAGAACCACGACCCACCCCAGCAGCCATCTGTTCAGACGCCAGTTGAAAGGGACGTTCCAGGACTGAGGCATTCGACGAGACAAAGAAGACCACCAGTGTGGTTTAAAGACTATGAAAGACATTGAGTGTTTATTGTGTTTTTCCAGTGTTAGTTGCTAACTCTTTTGAGGGGGAATAATGTGGTATTGTATTCTGTAGTTATGTTTGTATAAACTAGGTGGCGCTAGGCATGCGCCCTATCTGGTCAGCTGACTCGCACATCTGTATATATATTCATCATTGAACTGGAATAAAAGAGAGTTGGTCGAGGTATGTAGGTGGCGGGTGCTTGACGTGGTGGTGCTCCGGCTGCTCCGGGCAGTCGGACCGGGCAGTTCCCCAACGGTACGGGATACAACAGTTTTCGTGTAACGTCTACTGCAATATCAAAGTAATAAGCGAGCTCAACGCGATAAATGTGTGCATTGTTTGGGGAACCCTGTAATTTCACAGAAACCAAAGAAATCAGGCATGCAGGCCACCCTAATGCAGGTCTTACCATGCCACGACAAAGGGGTACGTGCATTGAACACTATTTTCTGATGTGGTTCTTGTTTTCCGAGCGTAATTAGGACAAGTAGTGGAATGACGATGAGTCTAGGTCATCTTTTAAAAAAGGCAATGGCGCGGAGCAATGGGCTCGGCAGCACATCTACGATGGGCATCACTAACCTGCCTCGCCTCTTCGCTGTGCAGTGCCTTGGCATCTGGTGGCTTCAGTCCCTGAGCTCATACGGCGGGCAGGTCTCCGGTCCTGCCCTTGTGACCGGTCCGCTACCGGTCGTCCCGCCTGGCCCGTGGTCGATGCCCCGTTGCGTCGCTCGTTCCGAGCCTGAGGACTTCAATTTCACGCCCAAGCGATCGGTGTACTCGGAGAAACTGCGTCTCTCGGAAGGCGCTGCATCATTTGACGGTTGCGCATACCAGTGTGCGCAACCCCACCTCCCTTCTCTGGATCAAAGGCTGTGCCTATCTTCACATCTGGTCACCGGAACTTCAATCATGCTATCGCCATCAAGGACGGCCAATATAATCCCTTTGCACATAGGTGCACCCTTCAGTGGACTCGGCAGCACATCTATGATGGGCATCACTAACCTGCTTCGCTTCTTCGCTGTGCAGGTAACGAATTGTTATTGCCTCTATGCTAAGCGTACTAGCAACCGTTGTTTATTCGTGCTGCCGGGCCCACGCAGCTCATGTCTCATTATGTACGACTGTGCTTGCATGCTATTGAAGTTACTATTATTAGCCGGTGATGTAGAGGCTAACCCTGGACCTCCTCGTGAAGATTTTGCCCAACTGCTAGAAGGGATACGTGAAATCATGTCCGGGCAGATAGCTATGCTTGAAGAATTGAAAACCATTCGCTCCACTTTAACGAAACACGAATTAACTTTTAACGAACTGAAAACGCGACTGACGAAAATTGAAACCGACTGCGCGTGCTTCTCTGATGTTAAAAATGAAGTAGAATGCGTCAGGGCCACGACTAAGGAGTGTAAGGATTTCGTCTTGACACTGTCTGCTCGGATTGACGAAGCGGAAAACAGGTCACGTCGTTGTAATTTGATATTTTATGGTCTGGAAGACAAAGGCAAGGAATCATGGGATGTGTCCGAGAAACATGTCATCGACCTTTGTGCTGAGAAGTTGGAAGAATCTGTTGAACCCCGAGATATTGAATGCGCTCATCGGTTAGGCGCCTTTCAAAACGGCAAGACTAGGCCAATAATTGTCAAGTTCGCTCATTTCAAGGATAAGCAGCGAATAATCTCAGCAAGTGGCGAACTGAAGAACAGTGGCTTCAGTATTGCTGAGGATTTCTCGCCCCGAACACGACTTGCTCGTAAATGCCTCGTTGAATTTGGCCTCAGTCTAAATCTCCAGACAAAATTTAAACTGCGATACGACAGGCTTCTCGCGGGAAACAAGACTTACGTGTTTGACCATGATTCCGACAGTGTTATTGAACTAACAAAATAGCAACCAGTCACAACAAAGCACAAAGCCAGCCATCATGACCCATATCCTCTGTCATTTTTGTTAGTCAATATTCGAAGTGTCATCCCTAAACGAGATCGCTTATGCAGCCTAATTTCTTTGTCCTCTTCCAATATTGTTTTACTAACAGAAACTTGGCTTAGTTCAAACATTCGTGACTCTGAGATTCTGCCTTCACTATCAGGTTTTGACATTTTTCGCAAAGACAGAGATGACAGCATGCGCGGTGGTGGTGTCCTTATAGCCACGAAATCTGAACTGCGTTGTTCCCGCTTAGATATCTCATCACCGCTTGAAATTATTTGGCTCATTTGCACCGAAAGTTTTCCAAGCGTCATCAGTGGCGTCTGCTACCGTCCGCCCAGTTATGATAGTTCCTTCGTACCTCTCTTTCATGAAGCACTGAGCACCATAATCACCACACACCAAAACACGCCCATCATGCTTTTTGGTGACTTCAACTTTCCGTCAATAAACTGGTCTGATACAGCGTCCATGCTAACCAAATGTACACTACCAAGCGAATTCCTAAACACGTGCCTTATGTTCGGTTTAACACAGTTAGTTACCACTGCTACGCATGTAACAGATCACTCCGCCAACATTTTGGACCTTGTTCTAACGACTCATCCAGAGAATTTTTCCTCTATAACTTGTATGCATGGCCTGAGCGACCATTTGGCAGTTCACACTACTTTCTCTTGCAGCATGATTAATCACAAAAAAACTAAAAAGACGATTACACTTTATAATAAAGGCAATTACGTAGGCATAAATCGCGACTTAACAACCTTCTTAGATAAGTTTACACCTGGGTTTCCTTCTCGCTCCGTCGAATCAAACTGGATGCTTTTCAAATCGGAATTTCAGCGTCTCTTAAAACTACATATACCAACCATAGACATAACCGAGCGGGCTGGTTCCCCATGGTTTAACGTATCGTTAAAACGACTAAATAACAAGAAAAAACGCTTATATCGAAAGGCTAAGCTCACTAACTCTCCCCTAGCATGGACGAAATATAACAGCGCCGAAAAACACTACAACACGCAAACAGCACAAGCAAAACTTACCTTCTTCTCAAACACTTTACCATCAATGCTACAAAATAACCCCAAGCGATTTTGGAAAACCATTATGCCTCATGAACCTTCTGTCATTACCCTCTGTGATAATTCCGGATTTCCTATTTATGAATCTGATGTGGCGAGTGTCCTTAACTGTGCGTTTTCTTCTGTTTTCACTAGTGAACCTGCCGATAACCTTCCAGATATCCCATTTTTGGACCATCCACTCATGGAAAACATATCATTTGAACCTCAAGGTTTTGCCAAAATTATTGACTCGCTAACCAATACTTCGTCCTCTGGTATTGACGGCATAAATTTTAAAGTTCTCAAGAATACTAAAGATATTAGCAGTATGATCTTGTCACTCATTTTTCAGCAATCTCTATCATCAGGATCTTTACCACGTGACTGGCGGATCGGCAAAATCATTCCAGTGTTCAAGAAAGGTCACCGTTCATCCCCGTTAAATTATCGCCCGATTTCACTCACCTGCGTTTGCTGCAAAATCATGGAACATATTTTGTACTCGCATGTTGCTGCCTTTCTAACTTCTGTAAATTTCTTCCATCCTAATCAACAGGCATTCCTTAAAGGCCGCTCATGTGAGACACAGCTTGCCCTTTTCCTACACAATTTACACTCGAACTTGGACCGTAATATTCAATGTGACGCTGTGTTCCTTGATTTCGAAAAGGCGTTCGATAAAGTTCCTCATGGCCGCTTAATACACAAACTCTCCTGTCTGAATCTGCACCCCTTCATCGTTAATTGGATTCGTGCCTTCTTAACTGACCGTCATCAGTTCGTCTATGCTAATTGTCACTCATCATCTCTTTCACCCGTGAAGTCTGGCGTCCCACAGGGAAGTGTACTAGGTCCCCTTCTTTTTCTAATATATATTAATGATCTTCCACTTAGTCTTTCTTCAAACGTCCGACTGTTTGCTGATGATTGCGTCGTATATCGCCCCATAACAAATTCTTCAGATATCGTCGCTCTTCAAGAAGACCTTTCACAAGTGCAACATTGGTGTGACACGTGGCTCATGTCTCTTAATGTTTCAAAGACCTCACTGATTTCTTTTCACCGTCGCCCCAACTTCATCGCGCCAGTGTACACTATTAATAACTGCCCAATTTCTTCGGTCAATCATTACAAATACTTAGGCGTCCATATCTCATGATCTAACTTGGACTCTCCATGTCACCAACATAACTCTGCAAACAGTGTCCTTGGATATCTTCGGCGCAACTTTGCTCTAGCACCAAGTTCTCTCAAATCGCTCGCTTACAAGACTTTCGTCAGTCCTAAACTTGAATATGCTAATTCTGTCTGGGATCCCCATCAGATTAACCTAATTAATACCATTGAGTCAGTTCAGAATCGTGCCGCCAGGTTCATCTCATCTGTCTACTCCTATCATACCAGCATCTCAGGTCTGAAATCACGATTGCAGTTGCCTACGCTAGTCACCCGTCGGAACGCAGTACGTCTCTGCTTATTTCATAAGTTCTTTCACAACTTTCCAGAAGCCAACCGATTAATTCCACGTGTGCATCGCATTTCCCGCCATAACCACCCGAACGCTGTTTACCCTGAACGTGCACATACCACCACATTCCAGCAATCATTTTTCTTAAAAACTACCCGTGACTGGAATAACCTCTCCGCCGAAGTGGCCACCATCATGAATCATCGACTGTTCAAGACCACTATCGAGGAAGCCTATTCATCAACATAATTTTTGTCCATTTTTCAATAATGTATAATATTTTTTGCCGTGTTATCCCCACCCCTCATGTAATGTCCCGAAAGGGAACTTTGAGGAAAATAAATAAAATAAATAAATAAATAAATCCTGACACTCGACTCGTTATACAGCTACAGTGGCTAGAAGGTAATACAGCTACCGCTGTCTCAGTTTCGGTTTTCTGGTGGAAGATGTCGCTTCTCATCAATGGCAGGTATAGACTGAAAATGGGAGGAAATAGAAGAGCAGTTAAGGCAGGAGGAATTAATGGTATATGGTTTAGTGGAAACACATCTTAGAGACATGGAGCAACCACCCTGTAACACAGACTACGCATGGGAATATTGCAATAGAACAGAGGGCAGCAGAAAGGGAGGTGGAATTGGGGCATTCATTCATAAAAGTATCAATTTTCAAAGGGTTAGACTGGGATGCAGGGAACATTTATGGCTAAAACGAACAGTGGCAGGCAAGCAAACACTCCTTGGCTTTGTGTACCTGTGGACAGGGGCTAATGCCAAAGAGGAAAACAGGAAAATGTTAGAATGTATTGCAAGTGACATTGATGAGCTAGGAGGACAGGGCGAGATAATTATATTAGGCGACATGAATGCACACATAGAAGACCTGGATGGGTACACGGATTCAACAGGAAGCATGCTGCAGGACATGTGTGACAGGCATGATTTAGTTGTCTGCAACAGCACCGAGAAGTGTGAAGGGCTCATAACATGGGAGGCGGGGAGTCTGCACTCGACGATAGATTATGCACTAATGTCACAGAGGATGTATAATAGATTAGGGGTAATGAACATAGATGAAGATGGTTCCAGAAGTCTAGGTAGTGACCACAAGCGTATCAAGTTGAGCTTCAGAAGAAAAAGCAATGTAGTACTGAAGCGAGATGAACAATCAGGGGGGAATTTTTACTCAGAAAAGCAATTGGAAGCAGCAGCCAAACAAATCGAGAAAGTAATTTTTGAGGATAGTGAAACAGAATGGACTTATACCAAATTAACTCGATTACTGGAGCTAGAGCTAGCTAAGATGCGAGTAAAGCTAAAAGGGAAAAGATACAAACCCAAGAGTTGGTGGGATGAGGAGGTCAAGAGGGCAATAGAAAAGCGCCAGGAAGCGTCCAGGGAACACAGATATTCCAAGAAGAGGGGGGAA